>NC_141044.1:39935000-39990000 GCF_052040795.2 Danio rerio
ACATGCTGCGCCCCATATGGTCTAAAACCTGACAGGTGGGCAAATCTAAGCTTGTTTTTAATAAACAAATATAAATATGGATATAATAAATAATACTGCTAATAATAATAACATTATACAAAAGCAAATTGTTATGAATGAACTGAAAAAGCCTCCCGAGATGAAGAAGGCATTAAAGCAGTGGATTTTCATATTTATGTAGGCTAGAAAATAATATGTTTTGTAATATTTTAATCCTTTATATTTATATCCTATATATATTCTTATTATATCCTTTATATATCCTTAATATTTACATTTTTTCATATGTAAAGATATTTGCCTATTGCTCTCTTGTGTGTATTAAGCAGTGCGTAAGCGAGGCGCAACTCTGCGCCGGAGTTTAGACCGGGTTAGTTTTGGTCTAATGAAAAATCTATTATAGATTCTTAAAATAGCAACGCGCCAGCGGTCCGCCTCAGAACGCCTTCCTTTTTAGACCAGAACGCCTATAGGCGCACAAATGAGCGCTAATGCATTTGCTATTTAAACAGCGTAGCGCAACACCTCAAAACAACTCTTGCGCCAAGCTAAAACTACCAAAAGACTATTGCGTCACGCCTTGCGCCACACTGAGCCGGGTGTATGATAGGGCCCCAAGAGTGTCACGATTTTGATTTCAAGTCGAAATCGATCGAAATTTATGCTGAATTTCGATTATCAAATCAAAAAATGGAATCGTCGATGATGCCACGCCCCCATGTCACATCAGCAAAAAACACGCTTGTTGTACTGCAGACGCAGGAGACCTGTCGACAGAACTTAAACCAGAGGTGGGCAAACTACGGGGCATATGCGGTTCAATGAATGAACCGGTTTGCTGGTTCAAGTCCCGGCTGGGTCATTTGGCATTTCAATGTGGAGTTTGCATGTTCTCCCCGTGTTGGTGTGGGTTTCCTCCAGGTGCTCCAGTTTCCTCCACAGTTTAAAGCAGGGTTCACCAAACTTGTTCTTGGAGGGCCGGTGTCCTGCAGATTTTACCTCCAACCCTAATCAAACACACCTGAACAAGCTAATCAAGGTCATACTAGGTATACTTGAAACATCCAGGCAGGTGTGTTGAGGCAAGTTGGAGCCAAACCCTGCAGGGACACCGGCCCTCCAGGACCGAGATTGGTGACCCCTGGTTTAAAGGATGATCTAAATCGGCCGTTGTGTATGAGTGTGTGTATGAATAAGAGAGCGTATGAGTTTCCCAGTTTAACATTTAAAACTGTTTCCCAGTACTGGTTTGCTGCTGGAAGGGTAAAACATATGCAGAAATAGTTGGTGGTTCATTCCGCTGTGGTGACCCCTGATGAATAAGAGACCAAGCCGAAGGAAATTAATGAAATGATCATATTAGCCTGATTTCTGAATGATCGTGTGACACTGAAGAGTGGAATAATGATGCTGAAAACTCATAAACACATTACATTTTAACATATTGAGACAGAAAAACAGTGTTTATATGAATATTTCAGAATAATATTGATTTCACTGTATTCGTCATCAAGAAAATCAAGTTTTAGTGAGCAGAAGAGACGACTTTCAAAAAGTTGAATCTCTCCAAACTTGTAGGGTATTGGAGAACGGCTCACATGAACTATCTTGTGACTCTTGAGACATTGATTGATTGGCGCCATGGCTTTGACACACACAGTGTTTCACTTTTCCCTGACACAGGTGTGTGTATGTCAGTGAGTCAATGTCTTTAGTTTCATGTGTGTCCCACGGGGGGCCCGAGCTCAGACCTGCTGGGTAATTTCATCTCAGTGATAATTGGAACTTCCTGTGGCGATGAGATCATATCCTGCTGAGCAACATCAGAGCGGCAGCATCACACCCTGGTGCCTGACTACACACATGCACACACACACACACACACGCAAGGAGATGCTGCATGTCTACACACAAGGACAGTCCTTCACTAATGTGAGATCAGGAGTGTTTAACAGGGTCTTCTGATTCTCACTTGAGGTGTGTGTGTGCGTGCGTGTGGATTGTGATTCTGCATCTTCATTTCTGATGAGCATTGCTGAGCTCCTAAACAATTGGCCAAGATGATGCTGATGCTTGTCTAATAATTCATCACTCATTCATTTCCTTTTTGGCTTAGCCCCTTTATTCATCAGGGGTCACCACAGCGGAATGAACCGCCAACTTATCCAGCATATGTTTTACACAGCTATACTCTTCCGGCTGCAACCCGATACTGGGAAACACCCATTCACATTCACACACACTTATACACTACGGCCAATTTAGTTCATCAATTCACCAATAGCGCATGTGTTTGTACTGTGGGGGAAACCGGAGCACCCGGAGGAAACCCACACTAACACAAGGAGAGCATGCAAACTCCACACAGACACAACAGCTAACCCAGCCGAGGCTCAAACCAGCAACCTTCTTGCTGTGAGGCGACAGTGCTGCCCACTGAGCCACCTTGCCACACACTTTTAGTGCTTTTTTTTTTTACGTATTATTCAACGTTGTCTTGTTAGGTCAGAAAAGCTGTTGTGAGAGTCTCTAAAGTAAATATATACTCAGATTGAGACTTGGACTGTAACTGGTTGATGATTCTGTAGTTTAATAACTAAGTTTCTAAGCGTCATTTAATTTGTCTTTTGCTTTCCCTCTGGTCATTTTTAGGTTGGCATATTTATATTTATCTATATTTTGCTGACTCAGGAGAACTGTCCCAAAGTGTTTGTGTCTAGAAGACAAGAACAACACACACACACACACACACACACACACACACACACACACACACACACACACACACATGCACATTTTGTCTTTTACTAAGCCTCCAGTGTAATATGCATGACCTTGGACAGGTGGACAGTGTAGATCACTGACGTCAGACCTATATATATATGTGTGTGTGAGATTTTTTATTGATTTTTTTTATTATTATTATTATAAGCTCACTTCTTAGATCAATTTTGCTGACTGTTTGGTGCAACAAATCCAAACAAAAAAAAAATTCACCTTCAGATGTGCCAGCTATATTAAGCTCTATACAGTATGTTTTTTTTTTTTTTTTGTATGTTCCTGGTGGTACCGTATGTGTGTGTGTGTGTGTGTGTGTGTGTGTGTTTGTTTAGCCATCTGCTCCTTCAGGATAGATGCGATAGCCAATGCTGAATTCATCACTTTGACTTTCTGCTCAGTGCATGAGTGCACAAATGTACATTCATTCATTTTCTTGTCGGCTTAGTCCCTTTATTAATCCGGGGTCACCACAGCGGAATGAACCGCCAACTTATCCAGCAAGTTTTTACTCGGCGGATGCCCTTCCAGCCACAACCCATCTCTGGGAAACATCCACACACACATTCATACACAGACTCATACACTACGGACAATTTAGCCTATCCAATTCACCTGTACCGCATGTCTTTGGACTGTGAGGGAAACCGGAGCACCCGGAGGAAACCCACGTAAAGGCAGGGAGAACATGCAAACTCCACACAGAAACACCAACTGAGCCGAGGTTCAAACCAGCGACCTTCTTGCTGTGAGGCGACAGCACTACATACTGCGCCACTGCCTCGCCTATTATTATTATTATTATTATTATTATTATTATTATTATTATTATTATTATTATTATTATTATTATTATTATTATTATTGTTGAGAATGTAAAAAGTCTTTTTAGAGTTTTAAATATCAACGTGCACAACTGGTAAGTTATTGACTGAACTGCCAAAACAAGTCGTCTGCATTTCTGTAATTTACCTACACACAGTTGAAGTCAGAATTAGCAGCCCCCTGTAATTTTTTCCCCAATTGCTATTTAAGGCAGAGAAGGTTTCTAAACATGATAGTTTTAATGACTCATTTCCAATAACTGCTTTATTTTATTTTTGCCATGAGGACAGTAAATAATATTGTATTAAATATTTTTCAAGATACTAGTATTTAAAGCGACATTTAAAGACTTAGCTAGGTTAATTAGGCAAGTTATGGTAATTAGGCAAGTTATTGTATATTGATGATTTGTTCTGTACACTATCGGAAAAAAAATAGCATAAAGGGGCTAATAATTTTGACCTTAAAATGGGTTTCAAAAAATTTAAGAAAATAAAACAAATAAGACTTTCTTCAGAAGAAAAAATATAGGAAATACTGTGAAAAATTCCTCAATCTGTTAAACATCATTTGATTTAAGCATCATTTAATGTCAAATAATTCACAGGTGGGCAAATAATTTTAACTCAAGCTCATTCTGAAAACGTAGTCCAGCGGACGTTTCTGGAGACCACGAAATACGTCCCGGGAGGTACCTATGGCTGTGTTTCATATTTTTAAGCGAACACTACGGGGTGGTGTGACGCCATTCCCTTTCGCGTTTGCCGGCTGACCACGGGCTTTCCCGCTGCAGTCAGTTTGTCCGGTCAGCTCATCGTGTGCGTCGGCGGACTTCAGATGCAGAGAGGAGGAGTTGACAAAGGCGTCCAGAAACCAGGTAAGACAAAAACAGAATCCAAAAAATAAAGCGAATGAGTTAATAACAGGGTGAGAACGTGGTGAAATCTGAAAACGTGGTTAAAAAAAAACAGACGAGGGTTTTTCTTTTTCTAGACGGCTTTTCTAAATTGTTGCTCGGGTTTAGGGAAGTGAGCGGGCGGGCGGGTCAATCGGTAAAACTGGTTGGGTTCAGGGAAGGAAGAGGGTGGGTCAGCCGATTGGCCGGTCGCGCAGTCAATCCTTCGGTCAGTCAGACAGCGGCCTCTGGTGGACGCGAGAACAGCGTGGGCGTGAATGGCACTCGCGAGAGACGTTAGAGATACGAAAAAGCGCACACAGCGGCCTCTCGCGGATTCACGAAAACAAAAACTGCACAAATACGTACCTCCCAGGACGTGTTTCGCGGTCTCCAGAAACGTCCGCTGGACTACGTTTTCAGAATAAGCCTGGGTTGAATAATTTTGATTTCAACTGTACATATACAGTATAGATTTTTATACATTTGCATAAAACTGGCATGCGTTATTCAGATGAGTTTTTGGTCATAATTACCTCCCTAATAATAATAATTTTCTTGAGAATTCTGATGTTGGGAAAAAGTAATACATTTTAAACATTGGTATCTTTTTTTCTTTACATTAAACAATTGTATTTGTATTACTTAAAGGTGATATATTAACTGAACTTCTACTGTTTGTGTGATAGGCTTCGCATAATAATGAAGCATTTTTGCAGAAGTAGATGAAGCTGATAGAAATGCAAAGGCCTGATTGTCTAAAATTAACTCTGCAGCTAAACTCCCTGTCAGCAGAGATGTTTTGAAACTGAACACAGAATATGTGCAGTTGTGTTGTGCAGAGAATTCATAGAAAAAGAGGACGTATGTATGGGTGCGGCCAATGTAGGACTGAAGAATGATTGACAAGTAACAAATTCCACTAAGCTCCGCCTGTTAATATCAGCTACGTATAAAAGCCATAAACTGTAAAATATATGGACGTAGTGTCCGTGACGTCACCTATAGGTTTCTAAAGAGCGCAAAAGAAGCCACAAGTAGGCGCGGCCAACCGTCGCCATTTTGTTCGCACGTCATCACACCCACGGCGGGATACCAAACAAGGGCAAAGAGGCGGAGAGTGAGCGGAGCTACAGACACCTGCTGGCATTTAGCTTGGACCTGGCTTAGACACACTTTACTTTGGGAGAACACTTAATACTTTATCACCTGCGACTCGTTTGTATTCTGACCACTTGTGCTCGGTTGTACACTATATCAATAAAGTGTTTATACTTTTAAAAACACTGCTGTAATACACTGAGCCACTAAACATTGTTCTTATGACGTTTTTCAACAGGAGGAAAACGCGAATTACTTCCAAACACTTCAGATATAGTCTGTGTTAGTTAATGTAAGACTATTGATGAAATCCAGCATAACACTGTATGACAACGCTTCAGATGACTGATCTAGAGCCTACAGCTAATCAATCTGACAGATTCTGCAGTGCATTACAGCTCTAAATATAAATATAAACCATAAATGATCTATAATAAAACAAACACATGTATAGAGATGGTATATAAGTATATAACTTTACTCACATGGGAAACGGAGGCCACGTGAATGGTTTGTGAGCTCAATTAAGTGCACTCAGCATGCAATGCCATCTAATAATTGTAGGAAACAAATCCAAAAGGCAGTTGACTGTGTAAAGCCACATAAAACAACACAGAAATACGATAAATATGCCGAGATCAGCGGCTAATCTGCAGGATTCAGCTGAGGTGACGTGACGACGACCAACGAGACCTAGCTGTCACTCAAGAGGCCACGCCCTTAATTATGCAAACTTAATATAAAGGAAACGGATGAGTTATAAAAAAATTCACCCCCCTCACAGTTGTCATGAAGGGTAATATTAGCTGTATTAACCATAATCTTATTTGTACCAGGCTGTAAACACCGTTTTTTCTGCTGTAAAGTTGGCCATTCTAACAGTGGGCGCAATTGAAATTTGCTCTATTATGGAGCCAGGAGCGGCCACGACTAGCGGAATTTCGGATGAATTGCAGTTTTAGTTACTTCCGTATTGGCTTCCTGAGGGAGAGCGGGAGGTTGCCGCTTGATAAAAGCACGAATCAGGAAATGAAATTAGTTGCTCACCTCCTGAATGTAAATGTTGCATTGCATTGGATCTAATTATTCATTTGTATCTAATAAATGACTAATATTTTTGACAGTAAAGAAAACCACCTCCTGAACTTTTTTTATTGAACACACACGGAATTGTTTAAATATTCCAACACTGATGCTGAAAATCTAGCTTTGCATTATCATTATCTTATTAAAAACATCAGCAATATCCCACGACATCACCGTCTTTACAGTATTTCTACAGTAGCTTCTTCACGTGTGTCCTGTATTTCTGCTGTACATGCTCAGGTGTATGCGGAGCATGTTCGTACGGCACGTGTGCATGCCATGACTTTGCCGTTTCTCTTACAAAGCGATTTGTGCAGACAAAAGGCTCTCAGTGAGATTAAGGACGCAGATAGAGCGAGATGAGAGCAGGGAAAGAGAGAGAGAGAGCGACTGCAAGTAGAAGAGGTGAGTGAATGAGACGGAGCAGGGAAAAAAGGGGGCGGGCGCTGTGTCGCAAGGACAAACGTACATGGCAACACTGCAGTGTTCGAGAGAGAATACAAAACAGGCAGAACACTGGTCCCGCACGCAACACCTGCGCGCACGCAACAGTGCACGAGCTCCTGTTTGTTTTACACACGATGCTAAGATGCATTGAGGAAAAAAAGGGTTTGTTTGAATGCAAATTATGAACATTATATTCAGATGTGCTTTTAATGTGCAGTTGATGTGTGAGTCGGTGTTGTATGGTGCTGTCTGTCATTATGGACACACACACACACTGTCCCCCTATGACCTTCAGTATCCCGCAGTGTCCTGTGTAACATCAAATGACCGATCTCTCTCTCTCTCTCTCTCTCTCTCTCTCTCCATCTCTCTCAGGTGTCTGTCCTGATGTTAGGGGTCGTTCCCATGTGACAGGCAGCTTGATGTATTTCCTCATTTGCTGATACATGAGTCTCTGTGTCTGTGTTTGCACTTTTTACAGTGTCTGTCTGCATCGGTGCAAATGCTGAGTTTAACCCTTCTGTAGTCTTATAGAAGCCTGTATAAACCGTTCGGGTCGAACATGAGCCGCCTTCACAAAACGTCTAAAATAAAGCAGCTCAATTTGATTTGTTTAGCTCAGTAAATGTCTAGGTTTTCCCTCGTCAGTGTGCAGTGTGTCAACAGTCGTTTTTGACTACTGTAAAGAGTTTATTTTCTAATGCTAAAAGTCCCGGCATAAATGTTTTCAGCAAGATAGTACTCTTCTTCTTCTTTGGCCTTAGTCCTGTATGGTTGCGGGGTCGGCTCTTTGAAACAAGTCCTCCATTTAGACTTGTCCATATGATAACAACATTTTTTTTTTTTTTTTTTTTACACATTCCGGCCGGCCTGTCGTCTGGGCCTGTTCAACTCAACTCAACTCAACTCAACTCAACTCACTTTATTTCTATAGCACTTTCACAAATCACAATGGATTACCAAAGTGCTGTACATAAAAGTAAAAAAGCATGTAAAAGCAGTTACCGTCAGACACTCATACACTATGGACAATTTAGCCTACCCAATTCACCTGTAGTATGTCTTTGGACTGTGGGGGAAACCGGAGCACCTGGAGGAAACCCACGCGAATGCAGGGAGAACATGCAAACTCCTCACAGAAATGCCAACTGAGCCAAGGTTTGACCCAGCGACCTTCTTGCTGTGAGGCGACAGCACTACCTACTGCGCCACTGCTTCGCCCTTTAGCAAGACAGAACTCATTAAAGTTAAAGCAGCAGATACTTATTGTTTGGGTGTGTGTATGTTGAAGTGTGTCAGTGTGTGTCAGTCAAGGTTATTATAATTAACGAAAACAAACGAAAAAACGAAAACTAAAATGTAAAATAATTGTCGTTAACAGAAAAAAAAATAAAATAAAATAAAAAATATATATATATATATATGGTCCCACTTTATTTTAAGTGGCCTTAACTAATATGTACTTACACAGGACTTAATAGTTTGTTACAATGTACTTATTGTGTAAATACATGTATTTACTGTATACTTATGCTTGATTAAATACATGTAATTACATATGTAATTAACTTTTGTAATTACATTTATAAATACCATTACTTACACCTTAACCCACCCTTAAACCTACCCATGCCACCAAACCTGTCCATAACCCAACCTCTATCCCAACTCAAATGCACCACAAGTGTTCTCAAATACATTATAAACACAGTAAGTACATTGTATTTATTTTTTGATGTAAATACATAATAGTTAAGGACACTTAATATAAAGTGGGACCATATATTTTTTAAACTAGAAATAACTGAAACTGTATTGTGTACCTACAAAACTGAGTGAAACTAACTAAAATTGTAGCAAAAACCTCCTTTGTTTTCATCTTTGTAAATGTATTTAATACATAATCTTACTGTACGCCGTTTATAAGGGAATCTAATTCGCGCTGCAGATGTCTGACCGTACGGCACCTCAGAGTCTGTAGTCCTGCTACCATTGGCCAGATCGAGCCGGTTCTCCTCCAGTCATCCTCGCTGTTGCTCCCGCAACAAAAACAACGAGTGGACATGACAGCAGCACGGTGACAGCATTAAATACAGACAATTATTTCTTTTAATTTAACACATTTGTGCCCAATAATGGGTTTTATTTTTATTTATTATTATTTTTTTTTATCACAATCACAAATGAATCTTTTTAACCGGATCTTCTAAGTGAACTGGTTGAACTAGTTCACTAAATCAAACTAAATCATTTGAAACAATTTGAATCTATAGCCACTTATTCAGAAACTTCTTACTTTTTAACAAGCCTAAAACCCATCACTGACTCTAAATAGTCCAGTATATACTCTCATTCATTTATTAGAACAATAACGTTACACTGAGATCAAATTTGAGAAGTGGTTAACCGATAATACAGCGCATGCATGATTCAGTGAACCGAACACAAACAGAACATTACAGCCTGCTGTGACTGAACTAAACTTGATCAACAGCAGCACGGGGAAACCGAGTGAGAGAATCTGGTGAAAAACGTTTATTTCATAACAGTAAATCGTAATGGAATTTAAATAAGTGAATCATGATTCAGTTGGGTTGCAAAACTTTACTGTAAGACATTTTTCAGATCATGGTGATGTTTTAACTTGCTTAAATTAATATTGCTGACTACATGTTGAGTCCTAACATCCGCGTTAAAGATCTGAACTTCCCATCACTACTGTGTGTCTAACCTCAGAAGCAGCCTTGCACACATATTGTACTTAGGGCTGCTGTCTCGTAGGCTGTTGTATTTGAGTTTGAGGATGGGTAGATGGTAGTGGTAGATGACAGTGGTCATGTGTCCTCTGAATACATTTCAAAAAATGTATGACTGAGTTTTTATTATACAATATTCATCCTGTTGATTTTGAATGTTGCACCCAACAAATATCCTGATTTAGAAAAAAGAAACTAAAACTAATACTGAAACTGAAACTAATAAAAACTAAACTAAATCTAAATAATTTCAAAATATAGAAACTAATAAAAACTAGTAAATCTGCCTCTAAAAACTAATTAAAACTTACTTAATTTGAAAACAAAAAGTCAAAACGAAATAGAAACTAAAACTAATGAAAAATCCAAAACTATTATAACCTTGCTGTCAGTACTTTTTGTGGTGTAAAAACAGTTTTATAACTTGCTGGTTAAAATTGACCCAAAGGACATCTGTTGCACCCTAAATGTTGTATAGGGAAGATATGAAAATAGAAAAAGACAAGGTTTTTCTAATGTTGAAGTCATTTTTGAAAAAGTCACAGAACTTTGAGATAAAAAAAACAACAACATTGTTAAGGATTTATTTTTTGTTGTTAAAAATGTGCCAGGGTCATTTTTGACCTGTAAATCAACAGGAGGGTTAAGTTGATTAAGCCAGTGATTCCCAAAGTAGGGGTCGGGACCATGAAAGGAAATCGCTTGGTGATTTCCAAAAAATCTATTCTATCTAAATCTATTGGCTTGCGAGCTTTGGGGTGATTACATTATATTAGAGACACAGCAATAGCTGCAGATACAGCAGATTTATTTTATGGCACCAGGGTAAACTTACTGGCACATTTACAGCACTCACATACAGTTGAAACCAGAAGTTTACAAACACTCAAAAAAAAACATAGTCATTTTTAAAAAAATGTCTGATGGTAAATCATACCAAGCCTTTACTATTATAGGTTCGTTAGGATTACCTGAATGATTTACATTTGCTAAATGCCAGAGTAATGAGAGAAATTTTCATTAATTTTCGGACAGTCAAAAGTTTACTTGCATTTCCTTTGTGTGTTTTTTTTTAGCTTTGCTTTTAAACTCTTTAACTTTGGTCAAATGTTTTGGGTATCCTTCCACAAGCTTCTCGCAATAGTTTGAAGGAATTTTGGCTCATTTCTCATGTCAGAATTTGTGTAACTGAGTCAGATTTGTTAGCTGTCTTGCTCGCACAAGCTTTTTCAACTCTGCTCACAAATTTTCTATAGGATTGAGGTCAGGGCTTTGTGATGGCCACTCCAAAAAATTCACTCTATTGTTCTTAAAGCACATTTGAACTAATTTGGCAGTATGCTTAGGGTCATGGTCTGTTTGGAAGACACATTTGTGGCCAAGTTTTAATTTCCTGGCTGATGTCTTGAGATGTTGCTTCAGTATTTCTACATAATGTTCTTTCCTCATGATGCCATCTATGCTGTGAAGTGGACCAGTCCCTCCTGCAGAAAAACAGCCCCACAACATGATGCTGCCCCCCCCCATACTTCACAGTTGGGATGGTGTTCCTAGGATTGTAAGCTTTCCCCTTTGTCCTCCAAATGTAACACCGGTCATTATGACCACACAGTTCAATCTTAGTTTCATCAGACCACAGGACATGTCTCCAAACATTAGTCTTTGTCCCAGTGTAATTTAGCAAATCGTAATCTGGCTTTTTTTCCCAATGTTGTCACACAGGGAAGCAGTGTGTTTGAGGTTTTCCTTAAATACTATTTTACAGTTGTGCCTCCAATTAACTCAAATGTTGTCAGTTAGTCAATCAGAAACTTCCAAAACCTTGACACCATCATCTGAGCTTTTTCAGATGCATAATAATCTTATTGTACATAAACTTGACTTTCAACTTGACTTTCTCTCATTATTCTGCTATTAACCATAACAGAAACTAATTTGATAATCCTACCATACCTAAAAGAGAAAAAGTTTAGTCATATTAACATCTGACTTTTATTTAAAGGGTTATGTGCCTTGTATACAGTGTATGTAAACTTCTGGTTTCAACTGTACTTTGTTTTCATATTCTGCTTCTTCAGTGTGTTGATTAAGCTCAAATGAATATATCCACCATGTAGCAACAGTGCTAACCACTGGGCCACCGTGCCACCCATCTAGGAAAGGAGGAGTAGGAGGGGTGGAAAGGGGGATTCATCAAAACGAAGATGACTGTTATATGGAACTTAAGGTATTTATAGTGGCTTAGGAATCGTCTGATTGGTGAATCATAAATTGAATAATGCAGAACCGGCTGTAAGCACGTGATCCTCTCGAAATTAGTTCATAAATAAACTTTACTTAACTTTAAAGTGAATACTATTGTCTTGTAAAATATCTAGTCAAATATTATGTACTGTCATCATAGCGAAAATGAATCAGTTATTAGAAATGAGCTATTTTCCATCAAGCTTTTCTATTTGTTCTTTCGAATAAAGAAAAACCTGCCGTAGACAATCAGCTTATAGCGAAGTGCATAGATATACATGTAATAACCAATATACAGGTTAAATAATAGCATTAATAATAGTGTCAGCAATAACAACAATAGCGTTAATAAAAAGGAAAAACTGAAGAGTAATGGCAAGGACATACTAAAACAAATAAAAAGAATAAAATAAAATAAGTTAATATACGTATATACATATACACACATAAATACATACACAAAACAAATTTCCAAACCAAAATAGGCAATAAATCAAATATGTTTTTAGGGTTAAGTAAGGGTGAAGTTAAGTCAGTTTTAAAATAATAGAAGAATGGTAATAGACAAATAGAAATAGGTATTCAAAACCGTGCTGAAAGAGGTCTACGACAATGAAGAAGTTTTTAGAAGCTCAAACAGGGAACCTTAAATTACTATAAAAAGGAAAATTAAAGATAAAATGAAAAAAGAAGGAAAATTATTTTTTTAATTGTATAATTAAAAATTAACTATAATAAAAAAAAATAAATGAATTAAAATGGGGCCTGGAACCAGAAGTTTCTGCTTTTTTATGTCTCGTTGATTCAAATTAGTAAACCATTAAGATCGTCCAAGGTTTATGCCCAAAGTCTGATGGTGTCCTCTCTTGCACCATGAATGCGAGCAGTGCACATCTCCATTGACACAGAGTCAATAAAAGTATGAATCCAATGATGATGAGTAAGAGAATGTGGAGGCTTCCATCTTGTCGCAAATATTTGTCCTTGCTGCTGTCAAGCCAGCTAAAAGCACTCGCTTTTGAGTTTTATTAAGTTGGATATCAGAAAAATCATTTAAGATGAAAATAGAGGGAGTGAGGGGGACTGAAACGTTTAGTATTGAAGACAAATTTTGTTTAACCATATTCCAAAAATATGGGCGAAGCAGTGGCGCAGTAGGTATTGCTGTTGCCTCACAGCAAGAAGGTCACTGGGTCGCTGGTTCGAGCCTCGGCTCAGTTGGCGTTTCTGTGTGGAGTTTGCATGTTCTCCCTGCGTTCGCGTGGGTTTCCTCCGGATGCCGCCCACAGTCCAAAGACATGCGGTACAGGTGAATTGGGTAGGCTAAATTGTCCGTAGTGTATAAGTGTGTGTGGATGTTTCCCAGAGATGGGTTGCAGCTGGAAGGGCATCCGCTGCGTAAAAACTTTCTTGATAAGTTGGCAGTTCATTCTGCTTTGGTGACCCCAGATTAATAAAGGGACTAAGCCGACAAGAAAATGAATGAATGAACATTTCAAATAAGTCCTAAGTGGCTACATTTTGAGTCTTGTTCAGTTTAACAGTTCTTTAGCTGCAATTTTGTGGTCAAAAGCTTTATCACTGAAAAACGTTCAATGTAAGAATGTTATTGTTCTTAATTCTATTAAAATTTTAAATCAAGTGCATTGATTTAAGTGCAAAATGGCGTTAAAGACTGAATATTTTTATCAAACACAATTTTTCCTCAGTGAGAGGAAGTCTCTCTTGATCATGATCCACACAAGCTTTTAAGGCAGTGCCCTATGGAGAAACATTTAGTGACCCAATTTATAGAACTGTTTGCTTCTCACGTTTCGGTCTCTAATGCACACCTTAAAGATTCTTGGGGGAGGGAGTTAAGAATTGATATTTCATCCTCTACTTGGGAGGAGGGACTGAGTCGTATTCATTCTCGCTCTATAAATGTAAGACTACAGCTCACACAATTTAAAGTGATGCATAGATTACACTATACTAAAGCCAAACTTAATAGGCTGTATCCTTCTATCTCTCCTCTGTGTGATAAATGCAAAGGCGCAGTCGGGACCTATGCTCCTACATTCTGGTCCTGTCCAGAAGTATTTGAATTTTGGAAAAGTATCTTCGGAGTTTACTCCCAGGCTTTTAAAATGGAAATTAAAATTGATGTGGAAATAGCACTGGTTGGATGTTCAGACCAGGCTCTAACTTGGCCTAAACATTAACAACTCTCCCTAATGTTTGGCATGGTGCTGGCCAAGAGAGTGATTCTGATGGAGTGGAAATATACGACACCTCCATTTTTTTAAAATGGTTAGCTGAGATGGTTTTTACCCTCAAGCTGGAAAGGTTACATTTCCCCAGATTTGGCAAACAGAACTTGTATGACAAAATATGGGGCCCCTTCCTTAGATGTATAGGTTAATAATGTTTCTGTAATTTTTTTTGGTAATCATTTTTCTTTCTTCTCTCCACTTTCTCTTTACTTGTCATCCTGTTTTGTTTCTTATTCCATTAGTCTGGCTGAGATTTTTTATTATTATTTTTTGATGGTGCTGTATAATAGCTGTATTGTTTGCTAGTGTTTTGGTGCATGTTCTAGTTAGTATCAGGTAATTAAACCGAGATAATTGTGTTAACATATATACATGATGTACACTATTTGGTCTTATGTTTTTACAAAAACTTCTATGAAAAAAGTAAAAAAAAAAACATATTACAAAAATAACCAAGCTAGAGCTGCACAATTAAGTCGGTCGCACAGTGAACAAAGGTGGGTTGCGCAACGTCACATAACTGCAGCTACTTACATTGCGGTGAATCAAAACCAGTCTGATTGACGGCAATAAATCAAAAACCTCTTACCCTAAAAATATCTAAAGTGTATTTTCTACAAAAAGACAAAGTTGGTTATGTTTCACAGCTGTCTTTTTTTGTTTGTTTTTTTCGCTCGACATTACGAGTACTGCTCCGTTTGAGCCCTAGCAATCTGCGTTTAGCTGGTAGAGCTCGCGCTGAGCGGTGCTCTCAGTAAGGGACCGTCAGAAAAGTGCTTCTTTTTTCTTTTTCTTTTTTTCTTTTTTTTTTTGCTCCGTCCTGCGCGTTTCATTTTAAACACTACTAATTTTCTTTTAAATGAGCACAAACAGTTACTAAAGTAGTCGAATGCTTCATTATAGATCTTTGCATTCTAACATTAACTCCTATCAAACAAAACACAATGAGAGATTCATTTGCTGCTCTTCACTAAATAACTATAGTAACTTTAATCAATATGCAAATACAATTAAAAGTTAAATAGATTTTAAAGCTTTATTTAATTTCTGTATAGGCCATTGATTTTAATAGGCTAAACCTTTTATTTTATTGTCAATATTTTCTAATATTTGCTATGTATTCTATCATTTGAAGCTATTTGTTGTCCTATATTTTTTACATCCCAACACTGCTAGGATGCTAATCAATAAATAGCTATAGTGCGATCTGATAGTGTCACGTTAGCGTGATCAAAACAGGAACAAAAACAAAAAGCTGCGGATCCAAGTGCAGATATTTATTTACAGTGAAACAACGAGTTGATCAAAATACAAAGTAACAAACAAACGACAAAACCAGAAACTAAAACAAAGACAAGGCTCAGAAACAATAACACTAGACTTAGGCAAAATTACAAAAACACGATCAGGAACAACGAACTATGAATACAAGACTTACTGGATACTCGGACAAGGAAGACAATGTAGACAAACGACGCGATGCAAAACAGAGGTGAAAGGGTTGTATAAATAGTCCAGATAATCAACGGTAACACAGAACAGATGAGATGACAGGTCAGTGTAGGTGTTCCGGTGTATGCGCGTGGTATGTATGAGAATGTAGTTTTTCCTGGGACGCTGTAGCGCCTACAAAGTCCTAGTGCACTACAGCGCCCTCAGGGGGTCACAGACGGATGTGACAGATAGTTTTAACGTCAGCTAATGTTATGGAAGGGCATAGATGTTATGGAAAATAGTAATAGTAATGTAACTACCCCCATCATTCCTTCCTCAAGCAAATGTGTAAATATTAGATCAATTCAGCAATAATGTTAATTGCATTGGCATATTTATCTGACCTTTTCCCAGCTTGTAGTAGTCGATCAAAAAGCTATTTAGTTTCTTATGACTACACTAGCAGTGAAATTTACTGCGATGTGACGGGACTTGATCAAAAGTTGATCGTTCTCTTCTAAAAAATTTTTTTTTCAACAAAAAAAGATCACAGTTACAGCCAGCATCCCACAAAAAGCAGTTCGAGCCTCATCTTGTGCATATCAAATCACAAAATCCAAAAAGCCACACACTATATATTTTTGACTGCTTTGAATGGATACAATTTTTACCCATTTTTCCATATTAAAATATTATGGTGGGTCTTGAGATTGAATTACTTGCCTAGGTGGGTCCCGGAATAAAAAAGTTTGGGAATCCCTGCCCTAGACGATCTTAATCCAGCATTTCTACGATTCTGTCAATCATATTTTCAAGTTCAGGAAAGAAGAAAAGGTGGCCGCACAAGTCTTCACACTGTTTTATATACGTTGTTCAGCAACGTGGACACCTCCAAATGATGTTGAAAGAGTCACATGCTGTATATATAAGATATAATTCACCCCAAAAATGCAATTTCTGTCTTCATGTAATGTATTTGCGACCGCAAAATCACACGTGACGTGAACTGACCGTCAGCTGTTACCACAGAGAGGGTGGGAAGTCTACTTTAGTGAACAGAACCTGCATAAACTGTGAATAACAGGTAATAAAGTTGTAAATAACATTCAGTTTGTGGCACAGAGTGAGTTAACCGCTCTTAGCAGTGAAAATGAAACCGAAAGCGCACACAGGGTTACCAGATGTAGCTGACTGATTCCAGCCCAAACAGTATCCAAACCCCGCCGAAATACAAAAATACCCACCCAGTCTTCTGTATTCACGAAAATCACCTCAGTGGCAGATTTTAAGCAGAAAATGACAGATTGTAAGCAGAAGTCTTAAACACAATAATTCAACATCAGAATTATCATCAGCATTAATGACCAGGACAAATCTAAAGTCTGTTCAAGTCCACCATTCCAAGTCTGTACACATTTTAGCATTTTAACCAATAGTACAGCTTAGGGCTGTGCAATTAATCGAAAATCCAATTTCGATTACGACTTTGGCTTCTAATGATTATGAAAAATCATTAATTGAGATAAACGATTATTCCATTATTTACCGCCCCCTTTAAAAGTTCTCCTCGCTTATTGCTCTTAAAAGCGCGAAAGACTGCATGCTTGTGTGTGTGCGGCGCGCAGACAGTCAGAAGCATGCGGTCTGCACTTGGTCTCATTCGCCCGCTGTGACGAGCAGAGCGCAGACATCTAAAGTCCTCTTAACGCGAGCGCTTAAAGGTCAAATAGGTGTCAAAAAACGCGGTGTTTAGTGATTATTCATATTAACCCTCATTTTTTAATAAGGATCAAAAGACACGTGAAAGCGAAACCATTAAAGTAACAGCGCGCAATTTTTACTGCCGCCTTTTTTATCATTATTAATAAAACAACAAGAAAATCCCTCAGTGCTCTTGACTGGAGGACTTTTGTAGCTAAAGTGTTTTTCTTACAGTGAAGTTGCTTAAAGCACAGTTTGTTTCATATTTTTATTCTATTGTATTAATTTCTCTTTCCTTTGCAGGATGGGAAATAACTATATGTGTAGTGTGTATTTTATATAGCGCATTTATTGTGTATGGCCGAACACCCAAAGCGCTTCACAATCATGAGGGGGGTCTCTCCACACCACCACCAGTGTGCAGCATCCACTTGGATGATGCGACGGCAGCCACAGGACAACGGCGCCAGTGCGCTCACCACACACCAGCTATTGGTGGAGTGGAGAGACAGTGATAGAGCCAATTCGGTTGAAGGGGATGATTGGGAGGCCATGATCATAAGGGCCGATAGAGGGGCTTTGGCCAGGACACCGGGGTTACACCCCTGCTCTTTCAAGAGAAGTGCCATGGGATTTGTAATGACCACTGAGAGTCAGGACCTCGGTTTAACGTCTGATCCGAAAGACGGCGCCCACTGACAGAGTAGTGTCCTCTTCACTTTTACTTGGGCATTAGGACTCACATAGACCTCAGGTTGAGCGCCCCCTGCTGGCCTCACTAACACCACTTCCAACAGCAACCTAGTGTATTCTAGTGGTCTCCCATCCAGGTACTGACCTGGCTCAGCCCTGCTTAGCTTCAGTGAGTAACCGGTCTTGGGCTGCAGGGTGATATGGTTGTGACATATGCAGTTTAAGTCAGAATTATTAGCCCTCCTGAATAGCAACCCTTTTCCCCCAATTTCTGTTTAATGGAAAGAAGATTTTTTTTCAATACATTTCTAAACATAATAGTTTTAATAACTCATTTCTAATAACTGATTTATTTTATCTTTGCAATGATGACAGTAAATAATATTAGACTACATATTTTTTAAATACAAGCATTCAAATTCAAAGTGTGATTCAAAGGCTTAATTAGGGTAATTAGGCAGTTCATTGTATAACAGTTTCTTCTGCAGACAATCAAAATATACATTGCCTAAAGGGGCTAATCATATTGACCTTAAAAGAGTTTTTAAAATATTTAAATCTGCTTTTAGTCTAGCCCAGGGGTCGGCAACCCAAAATGTTGAAAGAGCCATATTGGACCAAAAAAAAACAAAAAACAAATATGTTTGTAGCCGCCAAAAATGTAAAGCCTTATATAAGCCTTATAATGAAGGAAACACATGCTGTATGTATCTATAGTAGCTATATTAGCCTACTATAAAAATGACTAAGTTGGCTACAAATAGATAATGAGCCTTCATGATTAAATAGCCACTGAAATCAGGTGGTTGGTGTTAATTTCGTTGTCATTTAAACACTTCAGCACAGCCTCTGGTCTTTCAGTGATATTAATTTGATCATTTCTTCTTGCGGCCCATCAGAGTTCACATACCTGCATAAAAGCGCATTGAATATCGGTCACATCACAGGCAATTGAGTATGCTGGCACTGAATTAATGTCCTTGGTTTGCTGATCGGTGATGTTACCTGCCATTTTAATAGCCCTTTCCTTCACTGTCTTAGCGGAGAGAGGTATATCTTTAATTTTTTGAATTATCTTGGTTTTGTTTTTGAAGTCTGCAAATAGGTGTTCTAGTATGTTGATGAATGACTCCTTCATGTAGTCACCATCTGTGAACGGTTTTCCATGCTTTATTATCTCCCGGTTTGTTTACAACAGGGGTTTTCAAAGTCTAAGACAGTGGGCCTCCCTTTTGACACAACTTATCCATTGGCGCCCCCCTCCTCCCAAACACGCACACACACACACACACACACATACATACACACATACACATACATACACACACACACACATACATACATACACACACACACATACATACATATATATATATATATATATATATATATATATATATATATATATATATATATATATATATATATATATATACACACACACATATACAGTATATATAAAGACACAGACAGATGTCAGACTGTTAACTCACTTTTATCATCATTTGCATGAAAGTGCAATTATTTACAGAGTAATAACAAGTATTTTAATATAACGTTTTTAAATCCAAGAACTGTTCATCCCAGTCAAAACAGTCGAAGTTTAGCGGGTCTCATGCTGTCATTAGCCAAAATATCTTGACAAACCACACTTAAAGGTCGTGGTTCATCAGCTGGTCCTGTCCACATAAATCCTAAACTCAAATACTGATCGTCATATCGTCGTCTTTTGGGTTTAAGCCCTGAACTTGAAGGCTTTGAATCGGGGGGTCTCAGAAACCGATCCATTGCAGGCACGTGCACACATAGGGCTCAACCTGTGCAGTGCACATGCCCTTTTTAGTCCTGGATAGAAAGTGCCCTTCCAAAATGATCAAAAGTGCCCCTGGACGCGGCACACCCTCGGTCCCGCCCTTCAGTAGGCGCGCGACAACACAGCTGATCAGAACGCGCGCGACAGACTTGCCAAACAGAAGAGAATTCACAGCTATGGCCTTCTGGGTAAAAAAGGTTTTTTTATTTTTGACGTATTATTTTTTTAGCTTTGTTTAATTAAAACGTTTAAATATAATAAAAAAATATATAAAATAATTAAACTTAATAATTATATTTTTATTATATATTTTTCCCGCGCCTCCCCTGACATGCCCTGGCGCCCCCCAGGGGAGGCGCGCCTCACACTTTGAAAACCCCTGGTTTACAACAGCCACCTGCCCGGCATCCCGCCCTGCTGATAGAAACCTGTGTCGCAGGCTATGACGCAAATCTTCGTTGACAGAAATGTTGAAATTAAATATTAATTCTACACACTTTTACAGCATTTGAAAACGTTAAAAATGTTTGTCCTCTTATAGAAATCATATTAAAACAAAAATATATACTAACCTTCCCCGTCTTTTTGAACATTTTTGAAAAAACTTCAGGGAGCCACAAGGGCAGCGCTAAAGAGCCGCGGGTTGCTGACCCCTGGTCTAGCCAAAACAAAACAAATAAGCCTTTCTCCAGAAGAAAAAAAAAGAAACACTGTTAAAATTCGTTGCTCTGTTAAACATAATTTGGGAAATATTTCTTTTTAAAAAGTGCTAATAATTTTGACTACAACTAATAATCGTTTGAAATAATTGTGATAACAATTATGACCAAAATGATCGTAAGATTTTTCCCAAAATCGAGCAGCCCTAGTACAGCTACACAAAGCCTATTGCTGTTTTACAACATGTTTGAGAATAACAATAATAATAGCCCACTCATATTAACCTTTATTTTACATTTACAGTATCAGGAGGAAATCGGGATCTTTATTTTAGGCAAAAAAATCTTGATTCTCATTTTAGCCATAATCGTGCAGCTCTAAACCAAACTCAGGACAGTCCCAAATCATGTGAAAGAACGTACCGTTTTCACCTGTAATTCGAAATGAGTTATTAAAACTATTACGTTTAGAAATGTGTTCAAAAAATCTTCTCTCGGTTAAACGGAAATACATACAAGAGGTCTAATAACTCTGACCTCAACTGTACATATTGAGAAATGGATGTGAGTGCTGAATGACATTGGAGCGAGCTGACGATGACAGAATGTTATTTTGGGCTGAACTCTCCCTTTCCCATCCGCTTGCTGGAGGAGATTATAGCAGAGAGAGAGAAGGAAAGATGAAGAGGAGAAAAAAAGCAGAGCAGAACAAAGTGACGAGTGCCTTTCACCCATGCTGTGTGAGTGTGTGTGAGCCGTTGGGTCTATTTGAGCGTCGCTCGGTGTGGCTGCTGCTCGACATGCGTGTGTGAAAGTGTGTGTTAATGTGACCAATGACGTGTGTTTACTGCAGCACGGCTTCATCAGTGTCTCCATGAAGAAAGCTGTGCTCCTCCATCCTGCAGCTCGCACACACACACAGAGCAGTGTTTTTGAATGTGTAGTGTGGTAAAACCATGCTTTTCTTAATATGTTGTCATGGTGATACCATACTGTTGCATTGTAGTATGGTAATACTGTGTTTTTAGTACAGTGCTATGGTAATACCCCATTTGTGTGCTTGTTATGATGGTAATATTGTGTTTAAAGTAGAATAACAGTACTGTTTTTTTGAATATGGTAATTCCACATGTGTTTTTGGACAGAGCACTGTGTCCTACTACACTTTTGGACGTGATATTGTGTTAATACTATGTTTTTTGGACATTATAATGTGATAATGCTAGGCTTTTGGGTCATACTGTGATAATATTATGTGTTTGAATGCAATAACACGTGCTCTAATGTAATATGTTTCTGGACGTGGTTCTGTTGTAGTACTTTTTTTGGTCATAATACTGTGGTAATACTTTGCTTTTGCAGATGATACTGTGGAAATGCTCCATTTTTTTATTTGGTACTGTGAAATACATGTTTTTGACCATGATACTACTGAGATAATACTTTGTTTTTGGCCATGGTACTGTGGTAATGTTGTTTTGGACATGATACTTTGTTAATACTATGTTTTTGGACATTATAGTGTGACAACACTATGCATTTGGGTGAGACTGTGATAATACGTTTTTGGATGTGATACTGTGGTAATACGTAATACTAAGGTAATGCTATGATTCTGGACATGGTTCTGTGTTAGTACTGTTTTTTTGGTTATGACTTATGAAACTGTGGTAATATTATGTTTGTGGACATGAAACTGTGGTAATACTTTGTTTTTGGACATGAAACTGTGGTAATATTATGTTTGTGGACATGAAACTGTGGTAATACTTTGTTTTTGGACATGAAACTGTGGTAATATTATGTTTTTGGACATGAAACTGTGGTAATACTTTGTTTTTGGACATGAAACTGTGGTAATACTTTGTTTTTGAACATGAAACTGTGTTAATACTTTGTTTTTGGACATGAAACTGTGTTAATACTTTGTTTTTGGACATGAAACTGTGGTAATACTTTGTTTTTGGACATGAAACTGTGGTAATACTTTGTTTTTGGACATGAAACTGTGGTAATATTATGTTTGTGGACATGAAACTGTGTTAATACTTTGTTTTTGGACATGAAACTGTGGTAATATGTTTGTGGACATGAAACTGTGGTAATACTTTGTTTTTGGACATGAAACTGTGGTAATACTTTGTTTTTGGACATGAAACTGTGGTAATATGTTTGTGGACATGAAACTGTGGTAATACTTTGTTTTTGGACATGAAACTGTGGTAATATTATGTTTGTGGACATGAAACTGTGTTAATACTTTGTTTTTGGACATGAAACTGTGGTAATATGTTTGTGGACATGAAACTGTGGTAATACTTTGTTTTTGGACATGAAACTGTGGTAATACTTTGTTTTTGGACATGAAACTGTGGTAATACTTTGTTTTTGGACATGAAACTGTGGTAATACTTTGTTTTTGGACATGAAACTGTGGTAATATTATGTTTGTGGACATGAAACTGTGGTAATACTTTGTTTTTGGACATGAAACTGTGGTAATACTTTGTTTTTGGACATGAAACTGTGGTAATACTTTGTTTTTGGACATGAAACTGTGGTAATATTATGTTTGTGGACATGAAACTGTGGTAATACTTTGTATTTGGATATGAAACTGTGGTAATATTATGTTTTTGGACATGAAACTGTGGTAATACTTTGTTTTTGGATATGAAACTGTGGTAATACTTTGTTTTTGGACATGAAACTGTGGTAATACTTTGTTTTTGGACATGAAACTGTGGTAATATTATGTTTGTGGACATGAAACTGTGGTAATACTTTGTTTTTGGACATGAAACTGTGGTAATATTATGTTTGTGGACATGAAACTGTGTTAATACTTTGTTTTTGGACATGAAACTGTGGTAATACTTTGTTTTTGGACATGAAACTGTGGTAATATTATGTTTGTGGACATGAAACTGTGTTAATACTTTGTTTTTGGACATGAAACTGTGGTAATATTATGTTTGTGGACATGAAACTGTGGTAATACTTTGTTTTTGGACATGAAACTGTGGTAATACTTTGTTTGTGGACATGAAACTGTGGTAATACTTTGTTTTTGGACATGAAACTGTGGTAATACTTTGTTTTTGGACATGAAACTGTGGTAATACTTTGTTTTTGGACATGAAACTGTGGTAATACTTTGTTTTTGGATATGATGATTTGGTAATACTATGTTTTTGGACATTATAAAGAGACAGTATTATGCTTTTGGGTGATACTGTAATAATGTGTAATACATTGCTTTAATTTTGGCCATGGTACTGTGGTAATGCTTTGTTTTTGAAGATGACACGCTGCAAATGCTTCATTTTTGTAAATGTTATTGTGGTAATACTTTGTTTTTGGTAATGCTATTTTGGACATATTGATATTGTGGTAATACTATGTTTTTGGACATTTTAATGTGACAGTTCTACGCTTTGGGGTGATACTGCAATAATATGCTTTTGGATATGATGCTGTGGTAATACATGATACTAAAGCAATATTATGTTTCTGGACATGGTTCTGTGGTAGTACTTTGTTTTTTGGTCACGGTACTGTGATAATACTTTGTTTTTGGCCAAAATACTGTGATATTACTTGATATTTGGCCATGGTACTGTGATAATACTTTGTTTTTGGCCATGATACTGTTTTAATGCTATTTTGGACATGATAATGTGACAATACTACGCGTTTGGGTGAGAGTCGTGAGACTGTGATAATATTATGTTGTTGGATGTGATGCTGTGGCAACACATGATACTAATGAAATATTATGTTTCTGGACATGGTTCTGTGTTAGTACTTTGTTTTTTGGTCATGATACTGCGGTAAAACTTTGTTTTTGGCCATGGTACTCTGTTAATACTGTTTTGGACTTGATATTGTGTTAATTTGTTTTTGGAAATTATAAAGTGACAATACTTTGCTTTTGGGTGATACTGTGATAATATTATGTTTTTGGATATACAGTACATGATACTAAGGTAATATTATGTATCTGGGCATGATTCTGTGCTAGTACTTTGTTTTTTTTAATCATGATACTGTGGTAAAACATAATTTTCATTTTTTGCACTATGATACTGTGGTAATTATACATTTTTTTGGACATGACACTGATAATTTTGTTTTTGGACATAATACTGTGGTAATAATTTGTTTTTGGAGATGATACTCTGGAAATGCTTAATTTTTGTTTATGATACAAATTGATACAAAAATACATGATTGTTTATGATTTATGATATAATACTTTTTCTGGCCATGGTAGTGTGGTAATGCTACATTTTTGGACATGATACTATGATAATATTTTGTTTTTGGAGGTAATATTGAAGTAACACTACATTTTTTGTCAAGGTGCTGTGATAGAAGTATATTTCTGGTCATGGTACTGTGATTATACTTTGTTTTTGGTCATCACACTGTGCTACATTTTTGGACCTGATATTTATATTATTTATATTATGTAATATGGGGGCAATACTTTGTTTTTGACATAGTACTGTGATAAAACTACATCTCTGGACATGGTAATACTATGTTTGGACATGCTATGTTAAGTACATAGTTAATACTATGTTTTGGTCATGATACTGTGGTAATCATAAATGTGTGGACATGATGCTATTATCAAATTTTGTTTGTGGTCATGACACTGTGGTAATCATACATGTTTGGACCTGATACTGTTATAAAATAATGTTTTTGTCCATGATACTGTGATTATACTTAGTTTTTCGGTCATGATACCGTGGTAAAACTTTGTTTTTGGCCATGATACTGCGATCATCCTTAGTTTTTTGAAAAAGTCCTAAGACATGCGGTACAGGTGAATTGGGTAGGCTAAATTGACCGTAGTGTGTGTGTGTGTGTGAATGTGTGTGTGGATGTTTCCCAGAGATAGGCTGCGGCTGGAAGGGCATCCGCTGCGTAAAAACTTGCTGGATAAGTTGGCGGTTCATTCCGCTGTAGCGACCCCGGATAAATAAAGGGACTAAGCCGACAAGAAAATAAATGAATGAATGAATGTACTGTGAAAAAAAAGCTACATTTTTGTAGACGATACTGTGGTTATGCCTATGTTTTTTGACATTATATTGTGGCTTAATAATAAGTTTTTGGCTTAATAATGTGGTAAAACTACATATTTAGACACAGTACTGTGTTAATACTTTGTTTTGGAGATGATACTGTGGAAAAGCTAGATTTATGTATATGATATTGTGGTAAAACTTTGCCTTTAGACACAATACTGTGGTAATGCTATGTTATTTGACATGATAATGTGATGAAATGTAGTTTTTGGACATGATACTGTAGCAATTTGGCATAGTTATGTGGTAAAACTACATACGTGGACACAATATTGTGGTGACACTACATTTTTGGACAATATTGTAGCAATACTCTGTTTTTGGTCATTGCTATTGTGCAACTGGACATGATTCTGTAGTAATACGTTGTTATATGTTTTGGCGTGATATTGTGATAATACTTTGTTTTTGACATGATACTGTGGCATTGTCTTGTGCATGATACTGTGTTAATATTGTTTTAAGATTGTATAGTATGGCAGGACTATGATCGTAGATTTTGTAGAAATGCAATCCTTTTGTTTTCGGAATATGATAATATAATATTTTTTGGACATGGAACAATGGTTATATTATATTTTTGGATGTTAGAATATAGTAATAATGTCTTTTTTTGTATATTGCGCCATGGTAAAATCATGGTACGTTGTGAAATACATATTTCTGTAAATAACTAGCCCTTTTAACTAAGATCTACATGTGATATTACTGCATTTAGACATGTTTCAAAAGCGTGTAAAGCACTGGAGGTTGTGACTCAAGCATGCAACTGGTTTAAATGGAGTCTAAACGGCGCTGTGAGAAGCTGGTTACTGCAGCAGTCTGTAACTAGGTCAGGTGGAGACTGAAGACAAGCACAACCACAGATAGAAAGAGGGAGAGAGGGGGCTTATGGGAAGAAGCAGGTACTATATATTAAAGAGAGCTGTGTGTTCATGTTTACCTGAGATCAGCACTTGTCCTCCTCAGATCTGTCCATTGCTGAGCTCTTTTTCTTTGTCTATTGTCTGTATTGCAGATTAGTGTTTGCATTACTTCTTTGTATGTCCTGTAAGTGTTAAAACAGAAAAAACAACATATGAATTTAGCTTTAAAAACTAATTGCACTGAAAAAAAATGTTAATTGGATATACTAATTTTTTAAGACAACTGGTTGCAGACAATTTATACAGGCTGAGTTTAAACTAATAACGTTCCTAAATTTAAGTTGTTGGTTTAAATTCAGCCTATATAAATTGTTTGCAAGCAGTTGTCTTAAAAAATTAGTAAATCCAATTAACATTTTTTTTCAGTGCAATTGTACTCTGGTAATACTATTTTGGACTTGATATTGTGTTAATAATTTGTTTTTGGAAATTATAAAGTGACAATACTTTGCTTTTGGGTGATACTGTGATAATATTATGATTTTGGATATACAGTACATGATACTAAGGTAATATTATGTATCTGGGCATGATTCTGTGCTAGTACTTTGTTTTTTTTAATCATGATACTGTGGTAAAACATAATTTTCAATTATTAATTAATTATCAAGGTTTAAATTCAGCCTATATAAATTGTTTGCAAGCAGTTACTTTTAAGAAAAGTTATAAATCTAATGATTTTTTTTCATTGTAATTTCAAAATGCAAAAATATACACTACCTGACAAAAGTCTTGTTGCCTATCCAAGTTTTAGGAACAACAAATAATATCTTGACTTCTAGTTGATTATTTGGTATCAGAAGTGGCTTATATGACAGGCAAAGTCCTCTAGATCAACTTTTCAGCCTGCCACCCCCAAAATGACAATACCAGTGACTCGCGACCCCCAAAAACCTCTGAGGTGGTTATAAATACAGAAACTTTGCATGCAATGCGCACACACACTAACGTCGGGGGATGACACACACAACTGGAGGTAAGATCCAATATGCAGGTTTAATCGTGGTCAGGCAAGCAATACAGGTGCTAACGGGTATGTACAGGCAGTCCAGAATCGTAGTCGTATAAACAGGCAAGAGGTCAGAAGGCAGGCGGCTAAACAGGAGAACAAGGATAAACAAGGCTAGGTAAAACACGGGGAACAAGACAAGGAAACCGCGTTGTAATGTCACTGATAGCAAACAAGACTCTGCAAACTGGATGGAAGAGTGTGTGGCTTAAGTAGGGTGTGTAATCAGTCTCTGACAATCCTCAGGTGGTGCGAGCAATCAGTCTAGATGAGGAAGCATGTGTGAGTGTGACCGGAGTGCATGTATGAATATGTAGTCCAGGAAAAGGCTGAAGTGTAGTCCATGGTTATTGTGCGAGAACCAGCGATCTCTGGAGAACGATTGCTGGTTATCGTGACACACACACACCAATAGACCCAAGTCTATTCTTCGTTTAATTTTTTTTTAAAAGTATGTCAATGCTGTAAATGGGCCAGAAAGTTTAATCTGGTGTTATAAAATCAATCTGCTGCATCTGACGCTGTTGCTGTGTCTTTAATATAATGTAATTACCCCAGGGGTCGCAATCCAACTATATTGTATTATATTGTATAATATACAACATTATAAGAACTATAAGCTACTATAGTAACTATATAGTATATAGTAACTATAAACAACTATTTTTTTTTCTTTTCAGTATAGCTTATGAATAAAATATGGTAAATATTATGGTTTAATGAAAATAAATAGACTTTTGGAAATCACCAGGTGACCCCCACTTTGAGAACCACTGCTCTAGATTACGCTTATTTGACCAAAATAAAATATGATCATGTCTTGATTTTGAACGATTTCATTAGGACAATAAGGTCTGACTTTGCTTAGACAAAAGTCTTGTCACTGAACAGAAATAACGTCCAGGGAAATAAAAATTAAGTCATGCTGCAGTGGAGACAGAATGAATATTGTGTCTGACTCCATCATGAGCTTGGAGGACTGCATCCATACATCTCTGCACTGACTCAAATCACTGATTAATAAAGTCATCTGGAATGACAAATAAAGCGTTCCTGCAGGACTCCCAGAGTTCATCAAGACTCTTTGGATTCATCTTCAATGCCTCCTCCTTTATCTTACCCCAGACATGCTCAATAATGTTCATATCTGGTTACTGGGCTGGCCAATCCTGGAGCACCTTCTTTGCTTTCAGGAGCTTTGATGTGGAGGCTGAAGTATGAGGAGCGCTATCCTGCTGGAGAATTTGCCCTCTCCTGTGGTTTGTAATGTAATGGGCAGCACAGATGTCTTGATACCTCAGGCTGATGATGTTGCCATCCACTTTGCAGATCTCTGGCACGCCCCCATACTGAATGTAACCCCAAACCATGATTGTTTCCTTCACCAAACTTGACTGATTTCTGTGAGAATCTTGGGTGCATGCGGGTTCCAGTAGGTTTTCTGCAGTATTTGTGATGATTGGGATGCAGCTCAACAGACGATTCATCTGAAAAATCCACCTTCTGCCACTTTTCCAAATGATCAATTAAAAGTCAAAATATTACAACTGAGATCGACAACAAGACCGGTCCGGTAGATATGGCAGCACTTTAGTAATTCTCAATATTAACCAGTGGTTTATTTCTTTAAAAGAGTAATTATAGTAACAAGTAACTGAGTTACATAATTATTAAAGGTGCAGTAGGTGATCAGCCAAAATAATTACAGCTTATCATATTATCTTTGGACGGCCGGGAGGGACTGTGTTTCAAAGCCACGCCTCCTGAAATCGCGAACGCGCACCGAGACACGACAGCAGACAACCCACTAGTTCATGTTAGAAATGTAGTTATTGGTTGGCCGGCGGCATTCAGGAATTTCTCTTATACTAAGCCACACTTACATGCTATTTTAGAGCGAATATTTAGAGTAGCATGGTAAACAATACAGGGAGAGCGTCACATGTTGTCATTGTTCAAAAATGAACCACTGTGAATATAAAAGCAACATCAGCTCAGTAAAGCAGGCTAGGCGGAATAGCTCTATTTACTTGTGTTTAGTTGTTCAACTAAATAAAAATTTACATTATTGATGCTGTAAAATGCCCTTATGAAACATAACGGGTGCATATAACCCATTCGTAACACAACACAATCTACATGAGCATTGCTTGACTAAAAAAGTTTTAAAACAGAACAATACCCGTTTTACAGAAATACATTTAAACACAGAAATGTGTGTGTGTGTGTGTGTATATATATATATATATATATATATATATATATATATATATATATATATATATATATATATATATATATATATATATATATATATATATATATATGGTATATTTATATTTATATATATATATATAGTATATTTATATTTATATATATATATATATATATATATATATATATATATATATATATATATATATAGTATATTTTTACTATATAATTATACTATAAGTGGTAATATATTATTCTGAACACTGAGGTGAGGTTTCATAATAGTTTATTGTTTTTAACTATTATAAAATGTAATACAAATATCCTATCATCTATAATTATTATATGTTATTATGTATTATTATTTGTCTATTTTTTATTTTACTAATATATATATATATATATAGGTTTATTTTGTTTCAGTTATACAATTGAAATAAATAAATAAATTATTTATTTATTTTTATTCATTTATTTATTAAGGTTTATTTTGTTTTAGTTATACAATAAAAATGAATAAAGTTTTTTATTTATTTTACAGTCTACTTATTTATCTGTCTATTTATTTATTTAGCAATATATTTATTTATTAAGGTTTATTTTGTTTTATATAGTAAAAATGTATTATATAGTAAAAAAAAAAAAATATATATATATATATATATATATATATATATATATATATATATATATATATATATATATATATATATATATATATATAATTATACTATAAGTGGTAATATATTATTCTGAACACTGAGGTGAGGTTTCATAATAGGTTATTGTTTTTAACTATTATAAAATGTAATACAAATATTTTATCATCTCTAATTATTATATGTTTTTATGTATTATTTTATTTATTTTTATATCACTCTTGTATGATTTTTGAGCTGCATGGATGACAATATGTGCCATTTTTTTTCCTTCCACTGAAACTGATCTGTATATGAAGTTATAATACTGTATAATAATACTATAATACTGCATGTCTCCGGTGTCAGAAGCATATCATTTTACCTGAACTCAGTCTCGGACAAGTGGGTCATGAGGGTTTCTGTGATTTTATACGCTGATATATGGAGCTGTGAATCGTCATCTGAGCTATGAAAACTGATCTGCTGGAGATAGAGATCAATGTCTGGAGGAAATGATGTCAAGGACAGATCTACTAATAAACATTTAAACGACAAAACTATTACTTATGCCTCCCAGAGTCAATAAACAGTACAGTAGCACATACTGTAGTTTCAGCCTTTCTGAAGGGGATGCATATCATTTTGTGAAATTGGAGATTTGAGGATTGTATCTGCTTACCAGACTCTGTTTATTGTATTATTTTAATATTGCTGATTCATATAAAGCATGATGTTCTTTTCAAGATTTGGCTATTATAATATTTGTATTATTATTAGTCATTTCTTGATTATGTTGTTGACATGTTAAAAAAAGTGTTTGTTTTTTTAGTACTCTTTACTTTGGATTTGTAACTCTTAAATGAAAATAATCTGTTATATTGTTTTAATTTTAATTAATTAATTATTTTTATATTACTTTTTACTTTGCTTTCTAATATTTATTTATAACTGAAAAAATAAACCCTTAACTAATAAATAAATAGACAAATTAATAAATAAATACAGATAAATAGATAAATAAATTATTTTTAAACTTATTAATAGTTTAAAATGTATATATATTTTTGATGTTCTGTTTTCAATTTATTTTTAGCCAAATAATTTGGTTGTGTTTTTATTATTTTATTATTTTTAATGTGTATATATTTTGATATAATATTGTATTTTATTTTAATGTTATTAAAACAAAAATTAGATATTTTCTTGGCAACTGGGCTAAATTGTCCGTAGTGTATGAGTGTGTGAATGTGTGTGTGGATGTTTCCCAGAGATGGGTTGTTGGCGGTTCCTTCCGCTGTGGCAACCCCGGAATAATAAAGGGACTAAACCGACAAGAAAGGAAATAAAATAAAATAAGTAGACTGTAAAATAAATAAATTAATTAATTAATTTATATTGTATAACTGAAACAAAATAAACCTTAATAAATAAAAAAAATATTTATTTATTTATTTATTTATTTATTTTTATTGTATAACTGAAACAAAATAAATCTTAATAAATAAATATAATGTTAAATAAATAGACAGATAAATAAGTAGACTGCAAAATAAATAAATACATTTATTCATTTATATTGTATAACTAAAAATAAATAAATCTTAATAAATAAATAAAAATAAATTAATACATAATTTATTTATATCATATAACTGAAACAAAATAAACCTTAATAAATAAATATATTGCTAAATAAATAAATAGACAGATAAATAAGTAGACTGTAAAATAAATAAATACATTTATTCATTTTTATTATATAACTAAAACGAAATAAACCTTAATAAATAAATTAATAAAAATAAAGAAATAATTTTATATATATATATATATATATATATATATATATATATATATATATATATATATATATATATATATATTAGTAAAAATACATAAATAGACAAATAAACAAATAAATAAATAAAGGTAGATAATAGTTTAAAAAGTATTAAATATTTTTATTTTTAGTTAAACTTTATTTTATTTATTTATTTATTTTATTTATATTTTATTTATATATTTTTTTTTAAACAAGCGAACAAATATGACAGAAGCACATCTAAGTTATACTGAAAATCTAAAACAATAAGTTAATTTAAATATTAAAAGATATTCGAGTGACTCTGGCTGCTACCTAATGCATAAGTGTCTGTAATAATCTCTAATGCATGCAGTGGGTTGTGTGTTTGCGCCTCGCTGGTTTGGTTTGCTGTGGTGGTCAGAAATGTCCGGATGCTGGTTTGGGTCATTATTAGCTCTTAGCTCAGTGTCCTTCAACAGGCACTTAACTTCAGGTTCATCCGCAGGCATCGGGTCTGTAATAAGTGGACTGTAAATTCCTCTGGATAAAAGCATCTGCTTACCGGAACAATGCATGTTTGTTTTTTCAGTTCATGCTTATATGTGCAGGGCTACATTCACAATACATGCTGTCTCATGCCAGTGTTTGTTTCAGTGTTAGGAGTCAGGGAGGATTATGATCTGTATTCAGTTGAATAATATGGTTATCTGTGAAATAATATGGGTTATAATAGTTAAAATCATGAATTCAGTTAAACAAACATAAAAAATAAGCGCTTGTCTCCAGATTGGGCTTGTAAAATTAGCAATATTAAATTTAAGTTTTGGATGCAAAAAAAATTACACACAGTATTTATGTATCAGTGCCTCCCACAGGTTTAAGATGTACTTGCGGTGGTAGCCGGATTGAAACACACCTCTTAATAATAGCACATGGTTACCTTCATGCTTATATAGGTAGATAGATAGATAGATAGATAGATAGATAGATAGATAGATAGATAGATAGATAGATAGATAGATAGATAGATAGATAGATAGATAGATAGATGGATGGATGGATGGATGGATGGATGGATGGATGGATGGATGGATGGATGGATGGATGGATGGATGGATGGATGGATGGATGGATGGATGGATGGATGGATGGATAGATAGATAGATAGATAGATGGATAGATGGATAGATAAAGGGATAGATAGATAGATAGATAGATAGATAGATAGATAGATAGATAGATAGATAGATAGATAGATAGATAGATAGATAGATAGATAGATAGATAGATGGATAGATGGATAGATGGATAGATAAAGGGATAGATAGATAGATAGATAGATAGATAGATAGATAGATAGATAGATAGATAGATAGATAGATAGATAGATAGATAGATAGATAGATAGATAGATAGATAGATAGATAGATAGATAGATAGATAGATAAAGGGATAGATAGATAGATAGATAGATAGATAGATAGATAGATAGATAGATAGATAGATAGATAGATAGATAGATAGATAGATAGATAGATAGATAGATAGATAGATAGATAGATAGATAGATAGATAGATAGATAGATAGATAGATAGATAGATAGATAGATAGATAGATAAAGTGGTGTTCTATAGATTTTCCTTATTGTTTATTAAGCATTTCTAGCATGTTAGAGTACTTAGCTAATCATTAGCAATGACTAGCATGTTGCTAGTCATTGCTAGCATGTGAGCCATACAGAATTTATGGTGTGCTAGCATGTGTCAAAGAAGTCAACCCCCGCTTTTCTACGATGTTCTGATGCTGAGATATAGCTGCTGGTATATCGTTGCTAGGTTAGTCTGTTTTGTTGCTATGGAGTTGATTGACAGCTTAGACTGATGATTTATCAAAGCTTCTTGCCAATATGAACAGTTAAAAACGACCCCCATGTCTCGATAACACTGCAGCATGACGATATCAATCTGAGCTTCTATAATGGAAGTCTATGGGAGAGTTGCTAGGGTGCAGTATCTGGTTGTTAGGGTGTGGCTAGAAAGTTAAAAGGCCATTAGTGATTGGCTGCTGGCTTGACTGGGTTAAATGAGCTCAGCCATTAGTCTGTAAAACGTCCCTATATATATATATATATATATACATACATACAGCAGATGTCAGAATTATGAGCACCCCTAATTATTTTTTTTTCCCCGATTTCTGTTTTAAAATGCTGTTTAAAAAATTAAAAACAGCTTTTATTCTAGCTGAAATAAAACAAATAAGACTCTCTCTAAATTCCTTGCTCTGATAAACATTATTTGAGAAATATTTGGAAAATAAATTCACAGCCCTGCTAAAAAAATCCAGCTTAAACCAGCCTAGGCTGGTTGGCTGGTTTTAGGCTGTTGACCAGCCTGGTTTTAGAGGGGTTTTGGCCATTTCCAGGCTGGTTTACAACCATTTCCAGCCTGGTCAGGCTGGAAAATGACCAGCCAAATCCAGCTAAAACCAGCTTGACCAGTTTTGGCTGGACTCCCAGCTTTGCTAGGCTGGTCAAGCTGGTTTTAGCTGGTCATCTCCCAGCCTGACCAGCTAAGACCAGGCTGGAAATGGCTGGAAACCAGCCTGGAAGTGGCCAAAACCCCTCTAAAACCAGCCTGGTCGACCAGCTAAAACTAGCCAACCAGCCTAGGCTGGTTTAAGCTGGATTTTTCAGCAGGGAGGACGGCAAATAATTTTGACTTTAACTGTAGATACGCCACTTCAGCATGTGTAATCCATCATTTCTTCTCTCTCTCTGTTTCCCTCAGTACGTGGCATTCGGATCGCTTCTCTTCATCCTCATCTCCATCTCCACCTTCTGCATGGAGACGCACGAGGCGTTCAACACCATCTACAACAAGACGGAGAACGTGACGGAGGGCAACGTGACGCGGGAGGAGATCGTCTACGAGGTGGTGACCGACAGCTGGCTGACGTACGTGGAGGGAGTGTGTGTGGTGTGGTTCACCATCGAGGTCTTCACCCGCGTCGTCTTCTGCCCCGACAAGATGGAGTTCTTCAAGAGCCCGCTCAACATCATTGACTTTGTGGCCGTCCTGCCGTTCTACCTGGAGGTGGGACTCAGCGGGCTCTCCTCCAAAGCAGCCAAAGACGTGCTGGGCTTCCTCCGCGTGGTGCGCTTCGTCCGAATTCTGCGTATTTTCAAGCTGACGCGTCACTTTGTGGGCTTGCGTGTTCTGGGACACACTCTTCGCGCCAGCACCAATGAGTTCCTGCTGCTGATCATCTTCTTGGCTCTCGGCGTGCTCATTTTCGCCACGATGATCTACTATGCTGAAAGAATAGGCGCTAGCCCGGATGACCCAACGGCGAGCGCGCACACCAACTTCAAGAACATCCCCATTGGGTTCTGGTGGGCCGTGGTGACCATGACCACTTTGGGATATGGAGATATGTACCCGGAGACGTGGTCTGGGATGCTGGTGGGGGCGCTGTGTGCGCTGGCGGGCGTGTTGACCATCGCTATGCCCGTTCCTGTGATCGTCAATAACTTCGGCATGTATTATTCGCTGGCCATGGCTAAGCAGAAGCTGCCTAAGAAGAAGAATAAGCACATTCCGCGGGCGCCACAGCCTGGATCGCCTAATTATTGCAAGCCGGACGCATTAGCTATGGCCACGGCTTCACCCCAGAGGATCTTGGGTAATGTGCTGGGTGGTGTTCTGGGCTCGAGCGGGCTCACAGGAGACTGTCCTCTCGCTCAAGAGGAGATCATCGAAATCAACAGAGGTGAGAAACACGTGCTGGCCCAATACAATCAGCTTTAAAGTGCACATGAAATCAAAACTAGCCATATTGATTTTGTTAGCTCACATTGCTAGTCTTGAACAATTCATCTGAGCTGATCAATTCTGAGCAATTCATCAAATGACTGATACCCCCACCCTAAATGACTGATACCCCCCACCCTAAATGACTGATACCCCCACCCTAAATGACTGATAGCCCCACCCTAAATGACTGATACCCCACCCTAAATGACTGATAGCCCCACCCTAAATGACTGATACCCCCACCCTAAATGACTGATAGCCCCACCCTAAATGACTGATACCCCCACCCTAAATGACTGATAGCCCCACCCTAAATGACTGATACCCCCACCCTAAATGACTGATAGCCCCACCCTAAATGACTGATACCCCCCACCCTAAATGACTGATATCCCTGTCCTAAATGACTGATAACTCCACCTTAAATGACTGATAGCCCTCCCTTAAATGACTAAGAGCTTCACCCTAAATGACTAATAGCTCCGCCATAAATGACTGATATCCCCGCCCTAAATGACTGATATCCCCCACCCTAAATGACTGATATCCCTGCCTTAAATGACTGATATCCCTGTCCTAAATGACTGATAGCTCCACCTTAAATGACTGATAGCCCTCCCTTAAATGACTAAGAGCTTCACCCTAAATGACTGATAGCCCCGCCCTAAATGACTGACACCCCCACCCTAAATGACTGATAGCCCTGCCCTAAATGACTGATATCCCTGTCCTAAATGACTGATAGCTCCACCTTAAATGACTGTTAGCCCTCCCTTAAATGACTAAGAGCTTCACCCTAAATGACTGATAGCTCCACCTTAAATGACTGATAGCCCTCCCTTAAATGACTAAGAGCTTCACCCTAAATGACTGATAGCCCCGCCCTAAATGACTGATACCCCCACCCTAAATGACTGATAGCCCTCCCCTAAATGACTAATATCTCCACCCTAAATGACTGATAGCTCCGCCCTAAAAGACATATAGCTCCACCCTAATGACTGATGGCTCCATCCAAACAGCATTCCGTGACCAGAAAGGGAAGAAAGACATTTCATAGGGAAAGGGAACGTTATGGTATTTGATTAAAGGTTATGAGGGCAAATGAAGGTTTACAAAATATTGAAGCGCTCCGATACATCGTTTATAACAAGAACTACAATACAGGAGAGCTAATTATTTTACTAATAAACTGTATATCTTTATTTTTGATTTTTTTGGAAATATATGGAGGCCCAATACAATCAGCTTTTAAAGTACACATGAAATCAAAACTAACCATACTCCATAATTGATATGCTTTAAACCCACAGCCATCACAATATCTGAGCATAAAACATTTTGTAGATGTGTGAGAAAATATTGTCACCGCGATTTTTAAGTATTGTTAAAATGGCAACAAGCTGTACAATGCACAATGTGTTTGCTTGTGAATATTTCGACACACACACCACACACTTTCTGCTAATGTCATGTCTATTATCATTAATTATTCATTGTTTTTTAAACCTATAAGTCTCTAATAGGTTTACACAGGGTCACTATATGTTCAATACAAGTTCTATGAGGTACAGGAAAGAGAAATGATGATGTGATCATACTGTAAGTGTGTGATTCATGTCCTGTACTTCAATTGTTGGCACATACAGTACGTGTGCGTATGCAATTTATGTCTAAAGAACAAAGTTTTATTCATGTACTTTTATAGTTCTATTTAGTATTTTATGTGTGTAGATGTTATTTCTTTTGTTTCAGATGTCATTTAAATTTTCAATAATTATTTTGCTTTTTTAATATTTTGGTTTAGCTTGACTTTATTGCCATTTTTGTTCAGTTTTAGTTTTACTCATTTTAGTTATTTTACTTATTTACGTTTCGGGCAGCATCTCTAATTTTCATTAAAGTTTTTTATTTAATTTATTTCAGCCTCTTTTAAGGTAACTAACACTTAGATCACTTGTTGTTATATTAAATATAAGTTAAGGGTTAATAAACAATGCCACATTTTGTGGTTTTGGGCTGAACTAAAGTTGAAGGCAAAGTTTTTAGCCCTCCTGTGAAATTTATTTAAATATATTTATAAATTTTTTTTATTTATACATTTTTTCTCAATTTATTCATTTATTTATTTAGTTTATTTATTTATACATTTATCTTTTTCTAATTTTTTTTTATTATTTATTTTATCAATTTATTTTTACATTTTTTTTTTCTAATTTTAAGTAAATAAATTTGTATCTTTTTATAATTTTCAAGTTTTATTTATTTAATTATTCATTTATTTTAATAATTTGTTTATGCATCTATACTTTTTTTCTAATTTTAAGTAAATAGTTTTTATCGATTTGTTTTTTTCTAATTTTATTTATTTAGTTAATTGTTTTTTTATTTGTTTTATTTATACTTTTTTTCAAATTTTATTTAATTATTTATTTTATTTATTCATTTATTCATTTATCTATACATTTATATTATGTCTTTAATTATTTTATTTTATTTATTCATACATTTATTTCTAATTTTAGGTAAATATTTTAATCAATTTATGATTTTTCTAATTTTATTTAATTATTTATTTATTTTATTAATTTATTTATACATTTATTAGTTTTTCTAATTTTATGTAAATAATTTTTTTTATCAATTTGTTCTTTTTCTAGTTTTATTTATTTTATCAATTATTTATTTAATTTATTTATTTATAAATGTGTTCTTTTTCAAAAGTTTCCCAAATTATATTTAAAAGAGCAAGCACACTTTCACAGTATTCCCTATATTTTTTTCTTCTGACAAAAAGTCTTTTTTCTTTTCGTTTGGGTGGAATTGGAATTGTTTTTAGTTAAATGAGAAATTATTTTTTAACAACATTTTTATAACAAACCACCATTGCAGTTTAATCTGAATACTATCTTGCAAAATAACCAGTAAAAAAATATGTACTGTCATCTTGGTAAAGACAAAAGAAATAAGATTTAATTTGATAAAAAAAAAATAAAAAAAAAACATTTAAGTATCTTTAAAATGTGTTGGGGAAAAAATTCACAATATTAAACAGCACTTGTGTTTTGAAAAGCTAACAATTTTGACTTCAACTGCATTTAAATATTTATTTATTTAATTAATTTATTATTAATAATAATTTTTATAATTATTATTTTTATTATTTTACCATTGCAATTTAATCTGAATGCTAGTGTCTTGCAAAATAATCAGTAAAATATTATATATTGGCAAAAACTAAAAAAAAAAAAATTTGAAAGTACTATATTTAAAAATATGTTGAAAAATATCTCTCCATTAAACAGCACTTTTATTTAGAAATGATAACAATTTTGACTTCAACTGTATTTCTTTAATGAGTGTTAGCCTTTTCCTTCATGTTTTTTTTTTACGTCAAATATGTCATCCTTCATCATTCTCACTCTCAATTAACTTGTGTTTCTCTTCAGACTCGAAGCAGAACGGTGACGCCGCCAGCGCCGCTCTAGCAAACGAGGACTGTCCAACAATCGATCAGGTTCTCAGCCCAGACGAGCGCAGCCCCGTGGGCCGAACACAAGAGCGTTACCAGCAGGACAGAGCCTGCTTTCTTCTCAACACACGAGAGTTTCGACCCACTGATGGAAATGTGCGGAAAGGTGCGTTTCAGAGCTTCTGCATGCGATTTAAACAAACAAACACACACACACATTCACACAAGGGAACATCAGTCTCACACCAGTCCAATTTCTCTGCTAGTTACACCTTCAAAGAACTCTCCACCTTTTTTTGAAATAGGCCCATTATATAACTCTCCTAGACTTAAACAGTTGAGTTTTATCATTTTTGAATCCATTCAGCTGATCAAGGGTCTGGCAGGAGCAATTTTAGCTTAGCTTAGCATCTATCACTGAATCGGATTAGACCATTAGCATCTCACTCAAAAATGACTAAAGAGTTTGGATAGTTTTTCTATTTAAAGCTTGAAAATTCAGTAGTTACGCCATTTCCTAAAACAAAACATTAAAAATAACAATTATAGTCAGTGTTGGGGAAAGTTACTTTTAAAAGTAATGCATTACAATATTGAGTTACTCCCCAAAAATAAACTAGTTGTGTTACTTAGTTACTTTTTATGTTAAGTAATGTGTTACGTTACTTTTGAGTTACTTTTGTGTTACTTTTCCTTACCTTTGCTGAGGCTTGATGCTAATAATATCAAATGGTAATAATAAACGTTTACAAATCGACTTTTGAAAATCACGATCGCAATATATACATCTGTGCCTAATATGCGATTACTTCATTTTTTAAAATAATGCATTATTTTACTTGTTATTTAATGCATATATATATATATATATATATATATATATATATATATATATATATATATATATATATATATATATATATGTGTGTATATGTGTATATATATATATATATATATATATATATATATATATGTGTGTGTGTGTGTGTGTGTGTGTGTGTGTGTGTGTGTGTGTATATATATATATATATATATATATATATATATATATATATATATATATATATATATATATATATATATATATATATATATATACATGTAGAGCAATCCATGTTCTGTTGTCATTAATATTTTAATCAATTGTATTAGGTAGAACTGTCCGAGATATGAACAAAAGCAAATAATGCATTAAAGTTTGATTTAAAAAATCTTAAATAGTTATAAAAATCTTTATAATCATTAAAATAATTTATAAAAACAATAAAAATAATTAGTTTAAAAATATTGAATGAATCGGTTTCCTTTGACCGCCCCCTGTCGTTTAAAAGAATATCACAACGGCAAACACAGTAAGTATGAAAGCCTCGTCTGTTTCGCGAGGTGCGCGTGTCGTCAGCGGAGATGCGCGATGTGGCGCCAGGCGAAAGTATAAATCCAGCTTAAGCCAGCAGCACGACGCAGCACACAGTGTGTCTTCTTTCCAAAGATACATGAACTGTGAATGTAGACCAAATTATTCAGCAACTGTAAATGTTTTAGTTTGGGAAGGTCAGTTTTGAGAAAATGCCTCGGACATCGATATAGGACATCGATATAGCCTCGGAAAACTTTTTGCAGAAATCTCAGTTTGCATGCTATCTTCATCAAATTTGAAATATAAACTCATGAGACACTTGGCTTTCAAGTCATAATGATTCAGTACATTAATATTTTCCTATGTTTGTATATGGAAAGGGCAAGGCAGTGGCGCAGTAGGTACTGCTGTCGCCTCACAGCAAGAAGGTCGCTGGTTTGAACCTCGGTTCAGTTGGCGTTTCTGTGTGGAGTTTGCATGTTCTCCCTGCCTTTGTGTGGGTTTCCTCCTTGTGCTCCGGTTTCCCCCACAGTCCAAAGACATGCGGTACAGGTGAATAGGGTAGGCTAAATTGTCCATAGTGTATGAGTGTGTGTGTGGATGTTTCCCAGAGATGGGTTGCGGCTGGATGGGCATCCGCTGCGTAAAAAACTTGCTGGATAAGTTGGCGGTTCATTCCGCTGTGGCGACCCCAGATTAATAAAGGGACTAAGCCGACAAGAAAATGAATGAATGAATGAATGTATATGGAAAACCAATATTGAACACAATACAATTTATTTTTGCTCATGACTTCATAATGTATGACTTTTTATGTTTTTAACATGTAACTTACCCTTTTACCACAGTAAAGCTCAAAGTTTATTCTTTCCAATGATATATAATTTAAATCCCCAATTTGAGTGCTGGCTAACAGGTAATAAGAAAGTTATCTAAACTCTTTTTTTGTTTTTTTGAGTGAGTTGCTAATGGTCTAATCCGATTCAATGATCTATGCTAAGCTAAGCTAAAAGTGCTCCCGCCAGACCAGGAGATTGCCTGAATGGATTCAAAAATGGGAAAACTCATCTGTTTAACTCTTGGGGAGTTCTAAAAGAGCCTATTTCCAATAAACAAAAGCAGAGTGTTTCTTTAAAGATTCCTTAGTTTTCGCACACAAGCGTCACTAAACAACCTACCCAAAATCTACATGGCCATCTCACATCCTCGTGTCCATCTCTGCATCCAGAAATACAGATTACATAACCACCAAACATCTCAGGCTGTTTTCACACTTGGCTGGCTTCAGAGAACATTTGCAGGTTCGGCTTACATGGCAAGTCCATTTGATTTTTTTATAGCAGCTTTAGTGAAAGTCCTGGTGTTTAGGATATCTGAATATCTTCATGTTGCATTTTGCAGTTTAGAACCAAGCAATAAAAGAACTTTATATTGTAGGATATAAGTGTCACGGTGGCGCAGGGGGTAGCACAATCGCCTCACACCTCACAGCAAGAAGGTCACTGGTTCAAGCCTCGGCTGAGTCAGTAGGCATTTCTATGTGGAGTTTGCATATTCTCCTCGTTTGCGTGGGTTTCCTCTGTGTGCTCCGGTTTCAAGTCCAAAGACTTGGGGTATAGGTGAATTGGGTAAGCTAAATTGTCTGTAGTGTGTGTGTGTGTGTGTGAGTGAGTGTGTATGGCTGTTTCCCATGGGTTGCAGCTGGAAGGGCATCCACTGTGTAAAACATATGCTGGATAAGTTGGTGGTTCATTCCTCTGTGGCAACTCCTGATTAATAAAGGGACTAAGCTGAAAAGAAAATGAATGAATGAATGAATAAATGAATACATTGCCCTGCATGAGTATATTGTACAGTTGAAGACATAATTGTTAGCCCTCCTGTGAATTTTTTATTATTTTTCTAATATTTCCAAAGTGCTGTTTAATGTAGAGAAGATTTCTTTTTAAACATAATAGTTTTAATAACTAATTTCTAATGCATCATTTATTTAGTGTTTGCCATGAGGACGGTACACAATATTTTACTGGTTCTTTTGCAAGACACTAGTATTCAGCTTAAAGTGACATTTAAAAATTGGGTTATTTAGGATAATTAAGCAAGTTAGATAATTAAGGCAAGTCATTGGATAACAGTGGTTTGTCCGTTAGCCAATCAAAAATAATAATTTCTTAAGGATGCTAATAATAATGACATTAGCAGTTTTTATTTATTTATATTCCAGCCAAACTAAAAGAAATGAGACTTTCTCCTGAAGAAGAAATATAAGATGAACTTCGGAAAAATGCCCTCGTTCTGGTGAACATCGCTTTGGAAATATTTGAACAATTGTTTTTAACTTTCACAGGATATTTTTGTTTTCAACTAATAATCTAAATAAATATATTATATATATTTATGGGGCTGCATGGTGGCGCAGTGGGCCTCACAGCAAGAAGGTCACTGATTCAAGCCTCGGCTGGGTCAGTAGGCATTTCTGTGTGGAGTTTGCATGTTCTCTTCGTGTTCGAGTGGGTTTCCTTTGTGTGCTCCGGTTTCAATTCCAAAGACATGCGCTGTAGGTGAATTGGGTCAGCTAAATTGTCTGTAGTGTATGTGTGTGAATGAGTGTGTATGAATGTTTCCCAGTGATGGGTTGCAGCTGGAAGGGCATCCGCTGTGTAAAACATATGCTGGATAAGTTGGTGATTCATTCATCTGTGGTGATTAATAAAGAGACTAAGCTGATAAGACAATGAATGAATGAATATGTATGTTCTGGTTATGGTTAGGTAGTTTTAGATTCAGTAACATCATGTTTTCATTAAATGATTCAAAATTGAGTTTGCTTATACAGAAAGCAGAAACAAAATCTTCTTGTGTGGCTAGATTTTTTTTTTTTATTTAAATAATTTTTTTATTTGAGACATGATTACTTTACAAGTACAATTTTTGGGGCTTTTTTTTCTACTGCAAATTAAACATTAGCTCCATAATTTCTGATATTCATGCTGTTTTAATGCATTTTAAAATCACTGATTTTAGTTTAAACTAACTTCACAAGACTTTATTTGACGTAATCTAGCATTTTAAGTGTGAAAACATCCTTTAAACACACTGATCTATGAAATAAATCTCTTTTGAGCTTTTTGCCTCTTCTGCTTTTGTTTACCTCTCTATTTTATTAAATTTTACGGCTCTTTACATGTCAGATTTTCTTTAAATATACTCAAATTCCTCATAGGTTTCTTTCCTTAAAATCACACTCCTATTTGCACTTTCTATATATCTTTAATTTCATTTTGCATTGCATTTGTTATCATTTTCATCGACAAACCTTTGTGACACACAGATCTCCTCTCCACATCTCATCCTCATAAAAAAGACACAACAAAGGAAAGAAACATTGTTCAATCCGTGCACACACAACTTTCCAAACCCAGTATATCCCTTGTCACCCTTCCTTCAACACAATCCAACTCCATTTATCTTACAATCCCTCCTTTTCAGGTTTAATCTGTTGTAAATCAAACTCTAGCAGAGATCAAACTAAAGTTAAAAGAGATAAAAGCCAACCACAGGAAACAGAAACACACCAAAACACGCACATAGCGTTAGAATAAGCTATTTAGGACTGAACTCACACACACACACACACACACATTTACACCTGCATGGGAGTGTTGTTGTTGATTTGTGTGATTTTTTTCGTGTTGGTTGATGTTGTAGTGTTGTCCTACTGTAACAAGCGGCCATTAGTTTCACCTGTTAAAGGAAATGAATCTAATGTTGTATCTTTGTACTGAATATGAGTTGAAGGTTGGGTTTCACACACTCTTTGACAGATGTTTGTGCAGCTTGGTCAACTCTTAAAATGCTGATCGTCCCGCTCTGGACAGTCAATGACAAACATAGATGTGTATAGGGGGTAAATTTATCAGCCAGTTTAACAGGAGACTTGTAGAAACTCAGCACAAATACAGTGACATGGCATAAATGTCACCGTGAAGTGCACTGGTTTGTGAAAAGGACACTAGGCTACACGGTTAACAATTTCCTGTAGAATCTGCAGTAACTTACTGTGAATCAATTACAGCAAAATACTGTATTTACATTCACAGCACCATTTATCGAGCTGTTTGTGTATGTACAGTATTGTTTGTCTTTACTGTGAAATATAGACTGATTTTCACAATGCAGCTTTTAAAATACAGTAACATACTGCATAACTGTCCTACAGTAAAATACAGTTCATATTACAGTCAAATACTGTGTCATTTACAAAAATCGTTAACAATGTAGTCATGAATTGAATTATTCCAGGCTATTTTCAACCTTTCAGTAAATATATTTATTTATTTATTTTAAATACAACTCTGGCAACCACACTGTAAAGTGATCCAACTTAAAATTTTAAAGCAACAAACAGGACATTTTACTTAAATCGAGTCAGGAGTGCAGTACTTGGGTTGAAAATTGAGTCAACTCAAAAAAGCTCAGCAGCAAGTTGCGTTACAATTTTGAGTTGAGTCAACTTTTTTTACAGTGCAGTTGCATCAACTTTTATCTGTACAAACATAAAATTAATGCTAATTTGGCTGGAACCCACACTGTAAAACCCAAAAATTTAAGGGAACTCAGGAAACCGATTGCAACAAACCATTTCAGTCCAAAAACTAATCCTAATGAGTGCTGTGAACTTAATCCATTTGAGTAAACAAAGCAATTTGAGCACAGTAAAACCCAATAAATCAAGAGAGCTCGAATCAACTCAGTACTGTAAAACCCAATAAGTTAAGGCAACTCAAACCATTTAAAGAAACAGATTCCAACAAACCATTTAAGTTCAAAGACTAATCCTAATGAGTACTGTGAACCTACTCCATTTGAGTAAACAAAGCAATTTGAGCAACGTAAAACCCAATAAATGAAGAGAACTCAAACCAACTCAGTACAGTAAAACCCAATAAATGAAGAGAACTCAAACCAACTCAGTACAGTAAAACCCAATAAATGAAGAGAACTCAAACCAACTCAGTACTGTAAAACCCAATAAATGAAGAGAACTCAAACCAACTCAGTACAGTAAAACCCAATAAATGAAGAGAACTCAAACCAACTCAGTACAGTAAAACCCAATAAATGAAGAGAACTCAAACCAACTCAGTACAGTAAAACCCAATAAATGAAGAGAACTCAAACCAACTCAGTACAGTAAAACCCAATAAATGAAGAGAACTCAAACCAACTCAGTACAGTAAAACCCAATAAATGAAGCGAACTCAAACCAACTCAGTACAGTAAAACCCAATAAATGAAGAGAACTCAAACCAACTCAGTACAGTAAAACCCAATAAATGAAGAGAACTCAAACCAACTCAGTACAGTAAAACCCAATAAATGAAGAGAACTCAAACCAACTCAGTACTGTAAAACCCAATAAATGAAGAGAACTCAAACCAACTCAGTACAGTAAAACCCAATAAATGAAGAGAACTCAAACCAACTCAGTACTGTAAAACCCAATAAATGAACAGAACTCAAACCAACTCAGTACAGTAAAACCCAATAAATGAAGAGAACTCAAACCAACTCAGTACAGTAAAACCCAATTAATGAAGCGAACTCAAACCAACTCAGTACAGTAAAACCCAATAAATGAAGAGAACTCAAACCAACTCAGTACTGTAAAACCCAATTAATGAAGAGAACTCAAACCAACTCAGTACTGTAAAACCCAATAAATGAAGAGAACTCAAACCAACTCAGTACTGTAAAACCCAATAAGTTAAGGCAACTAAAACCATTTGAGGAAACAGATTGCAACAAACCATTTAAGTCTTTTCAAATGAGTAGAATTAACTTTCAGTCAATTTTGAGTCAGCTACAATCATTTCATTTGACAAAGTTGACTGCTGGGTTTTTACAGTGCACTTATTTGGCTTTCGTCTAATCAGTTTATCTTAGCTTTTACCTCCTAATTAATATTCATGAGCCATGAAAAGTTTTATAATGTCAATGTGAGTCTATAACAGACAGGGTTGTACACTAAAATATTTTTTAAAAATGTAAAACAAATTACTACACAGGGTTGTCATAACGTGTAAAAAAAACATGCTGAAAGGACATTTGTGTGTAGTATAATTGTTCCTGCTGCTTGCATTAGCACTGTTGTGCTGTCATGGCAACACTGGTAACAAGCACCCCTCGACTTGCTATAATCATTAAAATGTGGTCAAATTTTATTGGCTTGCATTTATGAGTTTTTGTTTTTGACGGCTATTCACTCACTTGCTGAAGTTTATTTATAAACTAATTTCGAGAGGATCACATGCTTATGAGTGCTCGCAGCCGGTCCCGCATTATTCAGTTTATGATCAGACGATTCCTGAGCCACTATAAATAACCTCAGTTCCATATAACAGCCGTCTTCGTTTTGAGGAATCCCCCCCTTCCACCCCTACTCCTCCTCCTTTCCTAGATGGGTGGCACGGTGGCCCGGTGGTTAGCGCTGTTGCCTCACAGCAAAAACGTCACTGGTTCTAGTCTATACCAAGCCAGCCGACATTTCTCTGCGGAGTTTACACGTTCTCCCCGTGGTCATGTGGGTTTCCCCCTGGTTCCGGTTTCCTACCACCATCCAAAAACATGCAACTTCAGTAATTGACTAATCAAATCAGCACCATAGACATGTTCCAAGTAGGTAGCTATCTCTTAAGAGCAATCACTATCTGTTCATTAGCTACTACAACAGGGGAGTTCTCGAGATCTACCTGAGCTTAAACTCCCCTCTCGCCTTGCAAACGGGAGGGAGCCCCGGGCTCGAGGATCTTATGAGCTCAGGGCTCTCTCCCGGGACAGCATGCCAAACAAGCTTTATAATCAATCATCATCTAAGTGTGAACTCTTTTTTTTTTTTTTTTTTTGGCATAGTCCCTGATTTATCAGGGATTGCCACAGCAGAATGAACTACCAATTACTCTGGCATATGTTATATGTGGCGGATGCCTTTCCAGCCGCATTACTAAATTACTTTTATGAAAATTGTAGATGCATATATTTCGGACGTTTGTTCTGACGCGTTTGTTGCTTGAACGGGTCAATAATTAAGTGAAATGTCCATACCTTTTGCAAATAAAGTTGGATATTCCAATTCATTTATTGTCCATTTTGTCAAAATTAAATAAGTAAAGATCAAAACAAATATAAACCCGTTCTCACAGCCATGACGGTCAAAACGTTTGTTTGACCTTCTTCTACACCTCTCAGCTCGTCGTGAGGAGGGCATAAATTCCATATACACCCTCTAGTGGCGCGAAAGAAAATTGCAACCCATAAATGGCTCCAACAAAAATAATAAATAATTTACTGCAAAGCATTTTCTGTTCTGACCTTTGGCCAATAAGTGCATCCAGAATTTCTGGATTCAAAATTTTCATTTCAGTGCACCCCCACTGTGAAATCATCAAAAATACTAGGTTGAAAATAACCTTGAATGCTTAAAATTCCTTTAAAGTGTTCATACAGTCTCATCATTTACGACATGAAGAGTGCAGAAACCCAACCTTTACTCTGGCGTATTCAGACCTGTTACACTAACCTCATAACCTGTAATAAGAAAAACATGTGTATGGCACTGTAGAGTTGTGTAACAAAGATTGTTTTCACTGTCAAAAGAGATCCACTGCAATTACATCTGGAACTGCACTTGCTGCAGTGTGTGTGTGTGTGTGTGTGTTTTCAGTGGGATCTCACAAGCTCTGTATTGTCTTTTTCTTCAGGTTGTGTCATATCCCGCGTTTGTATGTTGGCTTCTTCATATATTCTCTCACTGTTCTACTGTCTCCCCCGTCCTCCTCCTCCTCCTCGCAGCGCGCGCGAGTGTGTGTGTGTGTGTGTCTGTTGTGTTTGTTGTGATGTGACGTCGCTTATTGTGTTTTCAATGTGTTTCCCCTCACTCTACCGGTGACCTTTATCTCTGGTGTGATGGAGGACGAATGCATATTTGTGCACCAAGGCAACACTTCAAAATACGCACACCTAAAAAATGTAGCTAGATGGTTGTTTAGGTGTTCGCTGTGCTCAGTCCAATCACTCCAGGGTTAAAGGTCAGGGGTCGATTAGAGGTCAAGGTCAATTCAAATGAGTGCGAGTTCTCAGTTCTGTGCCATGCTGAAAACACAACCAAGGAGGAGTTCACACAAGAAAAACAGGCCTTTATTTAAGATTTATGCATTTGAATTGCATATTAGGGTGTTCTTATTTAAATTGGAGCGACACGGTGGTTAGCACTGTCGCTTCACAGCAAGAAGGTCGCTGGTTTGAGTCCCAGCTAGGTCTGCTGGCATTTCTATGTGGAGTTTGCATGTCCTCTCCATGTTGGCGTGGGTTTCCTCCGGGTGCTCTGGTTTCCCCCACAGTCCAAACACATGCGCTGTAAGTGAATTGAATAAACTAAATTGGCCGAAGTGTATGTGTGTGAATTAGAGTGTGTAGATATTTCCCAGTACTGGGTTGCAGCTGGAAGGGGATCCGCTGTGTAAAACATATGCTTAATAAGTTAGCGGTTCATTCCACTGCGATGAATAAAGGGACTAAGCCGAGGGAAAATGAATGAATGAATAATATAAGTTGTCTAATGAAGTTATTGTGGTGCAGATTTGTCTGTCATACAGATACGAAACCGGAAAAATTGCTGCACTCATGGGAGTTTCTGATACTTTCATTCAAAGATGAGCATTTTCGCATGCTCCTATGTTTTTGTTCAGTTTTTTTATTTTTTATTTAAAGGCAATGAAAATATACCATTTGTTGTCAGAAACGTAAAATAATTTAACCTATACACAGGAGCCATTAAAAATACAGATTTTTAAGAACATTTCAGACGACATTTAGGGTATTTTCCATTTGAACTATTCATATATTAATAGTCAGTGTTGGGCTGTAGCGTCGCTACAAGTAGTGTCTCTACTAGCTTAACTACGTTTCTCAGTAGTGTGGCAGTAGCGTCGCTACTTTCTAAATCAAATAGCTTTACAGTAGCGAAGCTATTTCTTAGTCCAGTAGCACAGTAGCATCCACACAAGCTACATTTACCGATCGCGGATCAATAAGTAATGGCACCGACATTCATGGAGCTGTGAGGCCAGTGCCTAGCCGATAAAAGTAAATCCATATGATGGCGAGAATGACGAATTCTTCTTCCTCCTGTTTTGCGGTGCTCGACAACAAAGTTTTTGGTCGCCAAACGAAACTTGCTTGATGAAAAGATGACTGAGGGAGAGGGGTTATTTCTGAAGCAGAATTCCTCCATACTTCGACCATACTTGGACCATACTTCGAGAAGTACATGATCAGATGCATAACTTAATTTCTGATGCTGTGCTCAAAAATACTTAAAAAAAAAAAAAAAAAATGTATATATATATATATATATATATATATATATATATATATATATATATATATATATACACACACACACATTCAATATAATGCTTATTCCAAAATATTTCCCTTTACTATAAATTACTATAGTGTTTTAATTGTGTAACACCTAGTTTTATTGGAGTTTTTGTTTTAGCTGTTATATACTATAATGTGTTTCTGTTTAGTACAGCATATTATTTACAGTAAATAATTAAACTGAAGTATTTGGTCATTGGATTTAAGGTGCTTCGATTTAAAAATGAAAATTGTAAAATTAGCTTAGATGTTGCTATTTTTGCCATGTAGCTTTTAGCTTAGCTGGCTACATTTCCCAGGGGGTAGCTTTTAGTGTAGTTAAGCTACATTTTAAGTAGAGTAGCTAATAGCTTAGCTCACTACATTTTTCAAATAGCTTGCCCAACACTTTTAATAGTGTATAATAATAATATATTATTAATACTATTAATAATATATTAAATCTATATAGCTCTCTGCAAATCTCACATGGTCGCCTACTAAAGCTAAGCAGTGTGTGCGGTCAGTACCTGGATGAGGGAACACATGGGAAAGCTAGGTTGCTGCCGGTATTCTTACAATCTGTCTTACCTCATCAGAATGTTCTTAATCTGTCATATTTCATCTAAAAAAAAAAAAAAAACAGGGTTAGCACATCTTGTCAGCTTCAGATGTCTATCAGAATGCATTACCTTCTTAAATAAGGGTGTAAAAACAGAGGTAGCGCATTTTGTTAGCTTCAATTACCAGCTACTATAATAAACAAGTAAAAAAAAAAATGAAGGCAGTAGTTCACTTTGATAGACATTTGAAGCTGCTACGCCTTTTTCTATGTTGTTCAATAGAGTAGTAGTTCATTCTGATAAACATTTGAAGCTGACAAGATGTGCTTACAATGTTTTGATAGATGAAACATGACAAATTAAGCTACCGGTAGCACAGATCGTCAGAACACCGGAAGTGGTGTTAGTGAGACCAGCAGGGGCGCTCAACCTGCGGCCCTAACACCACGGTATATTGATGGGGACTCTATACTGCTCAGTGAGCACCGTCTTTCGGATGAGACGTTAAACCAAGGTCCTGACTCTCTGTGGTCGTTAAAAATCCCAGGATGTCCTTTGAAAAAGAGTGGGAGGTTTGACTCCGGCATCCTGGCAAACTTGCCCACTGGCCTCTGTCCATCATGGCCTCCTAACCATTGGAATATCATAATTGCCTTCGTCACTCTGTCTCCTCTCCACCAATCAGCTGGTGACTGATCTGGCGCACACTGTCGTCACGTCATTCAGGTGGATGCTGCACACTGGTGGTGGATGAGAAGATTCCCCTCAAAAATGTGTAAAGCACTTTGAGTGTCTAGAAAAGCGCTATTTAAATGTAAGGAATTATTATTATTTATTTATTCATTCATTCATTTTCCGCCACAGCGTAACGAACCGCCTATTATTGTTATTATTATTTGTATTATTATTAATATTATAATTTGTGTCATGTCGTCAGTTAATCCTCAAACACATGATTTGATTTAAATTGTTATACCTTATTTATTTAATTGCAAAAATGGAGAAAACAATCATTTAAAATAATTAAAATGAAACAATAAAATAATGAATGTTAATGGAGAAAACAATAAAATGTATTCCTCATTTGATCATGATTAAAATGTGGCTAAAGGCTAAAAAAAACTATATGAAGTGTATTAAAATTCATTCATTCTGTAGTTATTGTATTTGTCAAGAAATATTAAAGTCTGCATGAACCAGAAGTTGCAGAGACTTTTATTTTAGCATGTTGATGTGCTTCAAACTAAAACAGAAAATTGAGTTGGGGGCGGGGCTTTCTTTTTGCACATCATTCCCTCATAGCAAACTAATGGTATGAGTGGTGTGGTTATGACTCTTACTATAGAAGCCATCAAGTTGATGTCAACAGAGAAGCAACGCAGAAACAAATTTTAATTGGAAGATTACCAAAACTGGATTAACTTGCACATAATAACTATTCGCCTAAAGAACATCAATGTAAGCTATCAAAATAAACATTTACAAAATAAACGACTTTAATTGTTATTTTTGACAAACTAATACTGTGTGTACCACATTAGGTATATTTATGTTAAGACTGCCATTTTATATTCAATTCACATATAAAATCTTACATTTAGGCCTAAATATTTTCAAGTGTTTGTTGCTGATGATCACAATTAGTCTGAAGCTTTACGAAAAGCATCAGGGTGATGAAAAACAAACACGGTTGTCAAAAACTGTTGTGTTTATGTGTGGCACAGTCCTATGAATCTGCTCATACAACCTGCTTCAGTTCCTAGTGTAGCCGGAATCTCCTACATGATACAACAGTCTGTGTGTGTGTGTGTGTCTGTGTGTGAGTTAACTTTTGTAATTGAGGTGTGTGTGTTGTGTATCTGACGTCTGACTGACTGGTTGACAGACAGACACTGGGATATTTGGACAGACTCACAGACAGACTGACGTAGAGCAGGTAAGAATGAACCCAAGGCTCCCCTAAAACCCAAGCCTTCATCCCTGGCTCTTATCCTAGAGAAAGGCATCGTCTCCTAGGACAGCAGTCGTTCTTTTTCACTTTAACATCCAGAGCACCTGCAGACACAGAAATAGTCAACATTTAGTGTCTGTTGAGAATGTTTGTGTGTGTGTGAATTCTATTCTGTTCCTTAATGCAACATGTTAATCATCTCTAGCCAAACTACTCTCCAGGCTCTGTTCAGAAACCTAGCGAGGAATCATCCACTTATAATAAACTACAGAGGTTTTTTACTTTGTCTGAACCAAAACGAAATATTCCTAAATCTTTTGAGATGAAAAGTTCATTGTAATATGAAGTTGTGATTTTAATTTTACTGTTCTATGTTTATTTCATTAAGACTTTTCTCACAATCTTAAAATAAGAGTTTTGGTTGGACAATTATTTATTTGAATTTTGATTCTAGAAAAAAAAACAGGCACATTTATTTCTTATGACATTGCATTGTAATTTGTATGCAAAATAAAAACACATTTACACATAATGAATAAATATTTTGAGGTAAAATACGGATAATGAGGAACTATATCAGACGCAGGTATACATAATCAGTGAATCAATGAGTAACCATGGAAACTAACCAGAAATGACAATTGACAATAGCAAAACAAGCACAAACTGGTTTAGTAATGTGTTAAATGTTTTAGAAATTTTAAATATGTACACACACACACACACACACACACACAACGGCAACTGTATTAGGTACGCCTTACTAGTACCTTTTGGCTTCAGAATTGCCTTATTCCTTCATGGCATAGATTTAACAAGGTACTGGAAATATTCCGCAGACATTTTGGTCCATATTGATATGATAGCATCATGTAGTTGCTGCAGATTTGTCGGCTGCACATCCATAATGTTAATCTCTCGTTCCACCACATCCCAAAGGTGCTCTATTGGATTGAGCTCTGGCGACTGTGGAGGTCATTTGAGTACAGTGAACTCATTCTCATGTTCAAGAAACCAGTCTGAGATGATTCACGCTTTATGACATGATGTGTTATCCTGCTGGAAGTAGCCATCTGAAGATGGAGACACTGTGGTCATAAAGGGATGGACATGGTCAGCAACAATACTCAGGTAGGCTGTGGTGTTGACACGATGCTCAATTGGTCCTAATGGGCTCAAAGTGTGCCAAGAAAATATCCCCACACCATTACACCACCACCACCAGCCTGAACCACTGATACAAGGCAGGATGGATCCATGCTTTCATGTTGTTGATGCCAAATTCGAAACCATCCGAATATTGCAGCAGAAATGGAGACTCATCAGAGCAGGCAACGTTTCTCCAATCTTCTATTGTCCAGTTTTGGTGAGCCTGTGTGAATTGTAGCCTCAGTTTCCTGTTCTTAGCTGCAGGAGTGGCACACAGTGTGGTCTTCTGCTGCTGTAGCCCATCTGCCTCAAGGTTGGACATGTTGTGTGTTCAGAGATGCTCTACTTGGTTGTTACGAGTGCTTATTTGAGTTACTGTTGCCTTTCTATCAGCTGGAACCAGTCTGGCCATTCTCCACTGACATCAACAAGATATTTGCGCCCACAGAACTGCCGCTCACTGGATATTTCCTTTTTTTTCAGACCATTCTCTGTAAACCCTAGAGATGGTTGTGCATGAGAATCCCAGTAGATCAGCAGTTTCTGAAACACTCAGACAGCCCGTCTGGCACCAACAACCATGCCACGTTCAAAGTCACTTAATTCACCTTATTTTCCCATTCTGATGCTTGGTTTAAACTGCAGCAGGTCGTCTTGACCAAGTCTACATGCCTAAATGCATTGAGTTGCTGCCATGTGATTGGCTGGTTTGAAATTTGCGTTAGCAAGCAGTTGGACGTGTACCTAATAAAGTGGCCGGTGAGTGCATATGTGTGTGTATTCTTTTCATTTCTGTTTGTTTAATTCTTTTGTAGTTTTAGTAAATTTCAGCTAAAATTTAATTCATTTCAGTTTTAGTGATTTT
>NC_141044.1:39995000-40057500 GCF_052040795.2 Danio rerio
TTGTTGGTGGGATGGAGTTCATAGTGTGTAGTTATTAAAAAGTGTTGTCGTTTTTTTTTTTGGAGAAAGTCTTATTTCAGCTAGAATAAAAGCAGTTTTAAATTTTTTAAACCCAATTTTAAGGTAAAAATTATTAGCCCTTTTTAAGCTTTATTTTGTTTCAATAGTCTACAGAACAAACCATCGTTATAAAATAACTTGCCTAATTAACCTAACCTGCCTAGTTAATCTAATTAACCTAGTTAAGCCTTTAAATGTCACTTTAAGCTGTATAGAAGTGTCTTAAAGAATATCTAGTCAAATATTATTTACTGTCATCATGACAGAAATAAAATAAATCAGTTATCAGAAATGAATTATTAAAACTATTATGATTATAAATGTGTTGAAAAAATCTGCTCTCCGTTAAACAGAAATTGAGGAAAAATAAACAAGGGAGCTAATAATTCAGGGGGGAGTTCTAGCTGAAATAAATCAAATAAGACTTTCTCCAGAAGAAAAAAATATTATCAGACATACAGTGAAAATGTCCTTGCTCTAATAAACATCTTTTAGGAAATATTTAAAAAAGAAAAACAATTTAAAGGGGGCTAATAATTCTGACTTCAAATGTATATATATTAGTTTTACATAATTTGCTGTTGATTTACTCACCCTCCGGTCATTATTAAGTTGGTGTACACATATGTCAATTACATAAACAGACTGTCTTAGTTTTCTTACTTTCCCACTGTCTCTTAAAAAAAATAAATGAATAAAATTAGAATAAAATGAATGAATTAAAAACAAACATATCCTTTGAAAAAGAAATCAAATACATTTTTGTTAAACACAGCGTAAAACAATTAGCTCACAAACATTCATTCATTCATTTTCCTTCGGCTTATTCCCTTAATTCATCAGGGGTCGCCACAGCGGAATGAACCGCCAACTTATCCAGCATGTGTTTTACACAGCACGTCTTTCCAGCTGCAATCCAGTACTGAAAAACACCCATACACTCTCACATTCACACACACTTATACACTATGGCCAATTTAGTTTATTCAATTCCCCTATAGCGCATGTGTTTGGACTGTTTTATATTTACTTTATATTTAAATTGTTTTTGTATTTGATTATTTTTTCTAAACATCTTCTCATAAAGGTTTGGAACCACTTGAGAAAGAGTAAATAGTGAGTATTTTTAATGTTTGGGGGTGTGTACTATCACTTTAATGTTCTGGTAAATAAGAAAAGAGCGTGAGAAAATGAACAGCAATTTTGACCTATTGTTTGTTTAATGCTACAAATACTGTAACTCGTAATCCAAAATGAGTCGACTCGTTTCATATCACACACACACACACATCTTCCATGTCTATGTGTCAGGTTGTTAATGTTGCATGTGTATGTTGCATTTCCTGTCTGCAAATATCACAACTTATCATGTAGAAGCTCGTTTCTGAACGACATTACATTAACATCGCTGTTTACAAGCCACCTGAAAATGTAAGCATCTGCGCCATACTGTAAAGGTTAACAAGTAAGTGGCACTGTTTAAAGTTTTAAGACTAGTTTGACAACAGAGTGGTGATCTGTTCTCCTGTTTCAGCACATTCCAGCACTAAGCATCCTGTCATGGTTGTGGTGTTCTGGTCACAAGCCGATCGATAGAGCTTAATTGTGGGTAATGTGAGCTCTCTCTATCTCTAACAGCCCCGCGGTCGATATATACCGGTATACTGCAGGATTGAAGCTTTTTATTGAACGACAACAACGTACACGGGACGCTCATAGCATTACATATGACATAAACAAGGGCTGGGTTGACTAAATATTCATGATTTGTTTCAGCTTTGCTTTTGATTCACAAGCTTGCAATTCAGTTCTACCTATTTGACTCTTTATATATGTGGGTCAAATATAAAATGTAAGCTATAAAATGTAACAAGATGCTTTGTTTTGTACTTATTTATGTGCCCTGTTGGACTATCACACTTACCATGATTTACAGAAGATGCCCACTGAAGTGTCACTCAGTCTAATGATAACACATCGACATCGATAACAGTTCATCAAACCGAGCTTGGCTCAGTCAGAAGCACCGCTGAAAGCCTCCGTCATCCAGGTTAAGTTTCTGGAGGAGTTTATGAGCTCACAGAGCTGGGTGCACCTCTGAAAGGATCTAGTGGAGTCAAACACGGCCCTAAATGTATCAACGCTATTTTTCAGCCTTTATAAAGCACATAATACTGTTTTTTTCACAATAAAATCCTTGTTAGCTATTTAGCAACGAAGCTAGAGTCACCGGGCAGACTGAAGCCCTGCCCATCATGCAAATCTGCATCTGTTCTGAATTTGACGCGCGAATGAAGTGGGGTTTGATGAGCGAATGAAGCAAGTAAACTCAAATGTTCACGCGGCTATTTACGCATGAATATTGTGATTAATCCGTGCGTTCCGCGTCTGGTGTAAACACAGCATCAGGCTGCAGGTGGAACAGACTGCTGTATGAGGACTGACTGGGTCGGTGCTGAGGCGGGGGAGGGGCCAAACCCGCAGCTCATTGAGAAGAGTAGGGACGGTACAGTATGAGCACATGAGAGTCAATAAAAATCTCCAGTAACACACATTAAGGGCTCTGACGTTCCATGCGCAGAGCGCAAAACGCAGGGCGCAAACTCTTTCAGGGTTGTCAGAATCCATATTTGCTAATTTAAGGACAGGATGGCGCATAGTCTAAAATGGTTGAGTTTATTTTCTTAATGAGTTATAGGTGTGTTTTGAGAATAAAGCAATCAGAGTCTCAGGCTTTAAGAGCCTTGCGTCGCGCCATAAGCGCATTTGCTATTTACATGACGTAAAGTAAGTGGAAGTGCAAAAAATTAGCATTTCACAAGCAAACAGTTAACATTATTTTAAACTGAAAACTGTTAAACAGAGCATCTACCGCACGAGAATGAGAGATAAATGATCTACTTTCACTTTCGCACTCGTGAATAGGGAAACCTTTACGCACAGACATCACTTAGCCTATAAAGAATTAATTGCGTTTGTTAAGCGCAAATATTTGTTTTTATTTCTAAATTCATTTTCTATTTCTAAATTCAGTACTAATTTCCAGCAAACGAATAAATGAATAATAATAACAAAATGAGCTCAAAAAACTGAGTTATATCCTAAAACACATGCTGTGCCCCATATGGTCTAAAACCTGCAGGTGGGCAAATCTAAGCTTGTTTTTAATAAAACAAATATACATATGGATATAATAAATAATACTGCTAATAATAATAACATTATACAAAAGCAAATTGTAATGAATGAACTGAAAAAGCCTCCCGAGATGAAGAAGGCATTAAAGCAGTGGATTTTCATATTTATGTAGGCTAGAAAATAATGTTTTGTAATATTTTAATCCTTTATATTTATATCCTATATATATTCTTAATATATCCTATATATATCCTTAATATTTAAATTTTTTCATATGTAAAGATATTTGTGTATTGCTCTACATCTTGTGTGTAGGCTATTAAGCAGTGTGTAAGCGAGGCGCAACTCTGCGCCGGAGTTTAGACCGGGTTTGTTTTGGTCTAATGAAAAATCTATTATAGTTTCTCAAAATAGCAACTCGCCAGCAGTGCGCCTTAGAACGCCTTCCTCTTTAGACCAGAACGCCTATGGACACAAATGCATTTGCTATTTAAAGAGCGTGGTGCAACGCCTCAAAACGACTCTTGCGCCAAGCTGAAACTAGCTAACAACTATTGCGCCGCGCCTTGCGCCACATTGCGCCGGGTGTATGACGTGCTCTAAGTTGCTAGTCGCTTTTTTGAAAAAAAATTTCGCCAAGAAAAGTTGGCAACACTGGGAAGAAATGATCATCCGCGCTCGCAGTTTAACAGTAGCTAACTGAAGTGACTAGCATCATGACGACGATCTGTCACTGAACGTTAAAACGCGCCAAAACCGGAATTTATTATTAAATGATGATATATTACATTAGCAAGTAATAATCATGAGGTTTTATTTTGTAATAAAAATAAGTAAAATCGAAAGCTACGACTTTGCTTTGTGTCAGAAGTAACAAGCCAAGACCCTATTTCGAACAAATAAAGTGAAGACTTCGATTTTAAAAGATATCAGTATCTTCATGCAAATATCTTACTCATTATGTAGTTTCACTTTCACTTTTATTCTCCAGATGCTAATGCAATGGCGGAAGGTAACGTAACAATATATTTATCCATCACGTCAGGGCATCTACATGTGGTTTTGGTATTTGCACATTCCCTTTCTGTTTGTTTGTTTGTTTGTTTGTTTGTTTGTGTTTTATCATGTCATTCACTGTGTTTAACTCTCTTCACTAACACTCATCTCACCCTTCATTCGCCTCTAGGCCGTCAGTGCAGCGCCAGAGTTTCTAATGCGTGACTGAGGGTATGTACATCATCTTTATTTTTACTTTTAAAACCCATTTTGAATACAGGGGAAAGACTTCTTTACGAAGTTTTTAAGTCACAGTATGTATGCAAATCTTTTGTCCTGCAGTGTGATTTGATTTGAACATGACGATGCTATCAAATACCACACATAGCTATCATAAGTAGGCTAATAACGCATAATCATTAACAAAGAAGCATTGCACTGTGTGCATTTAAAGAGAGTTTTGCAATATTTATTGTAATATATGCACAAATATGTTGTACTTGGTGTATACTACAGTTAGTTTATTCTTTAAAACTATTTCTGGTATTATAAGCACACTGAAATGATGGATAACTGAAGGACTGAAAGACAATATGCGTTGATTAAGGAGGTATATTACTATAATCAATGTAAATTAATTTTGTAAGTAAGTTGTTTGATCATAATGTGAGTATTTACACCAAAATGCACATCGTAAATGTTATCCAATATTATTAGTAATAAAATGAATATTAATATATTTACATATTATATTAACATTTTTAATTTTATGTATGTGTTTAATGTTTTGAATGATATTTTAAAATATATGCATATAATTACAACACATAATATACAACCCAATAACTTTAGCACTTGTTTCTGTAATGTCAGGTTTATTTATTTGGATGTTTGAGTTATTCACAAATTATTGTATGTTAAATATTATAAATGGCATTAAGTACACAATCTGTCTCAGTGTGAATGCATGCAGAAAAAGATTTATTGTATGAATTTCATAGTTTATATAATTAGGAGCTCAAGTAATATTGGCATCAATTAAAATAAATATATTTCATATTTTTTAAAATATTATAAGCAGTATTTATAGCTAAATATTGTAAGCATATATATTTATTTCATGTTTCTTATTATTCCTATTTATATTTTATAATATTATTTGAAGTTTAATGAATATTGGCACAGATAAAAAATATAAATACAATTTAATATGTTTTTTTTAATTAAATATACAGTTGAAGTCAGAATTATTAGCCCCATTTAAAAAAAAAATTCTTTTTGAAATATTTCCTAAATGATGTTTAACAGAGCAAATTTTTTTACATTATGTCTGATAATATTTTTCTTCTGGAGAAAGTCTTATTTTTTTTGTTTCGGCTAGAATAAAAGCAGCTTTTAATTTTTTAAACACCATTTTGAGGACAAAATTATTTATTAAAAATATGAAAATAGGTTGGGGTTTGTTGTGCGTGAACTAAAGGGCGGGGAGGAAGGTGGGCACGAACTTAAGATGGCCATGGGGAGCGGTTATGAAGATGGTTGCGCATGCGGTCTGAACCAAAAAGCTGAGTTTTTTGGGAGACGGAACAATATGGGAGATGGGTCTGAAATACTACTGGGAAAGAATTGAGTGCAGGTATGGTCTGCACAACAAACCACCATTATACAATAACTAGCCTAATTACCCTAACCTGCCAAGTTAACCTAATTAACCTAGTTAAGCCTTTAAATGTCACTTTAAGCTGTATAGAAGTGTCTTGAGCAATATCTAGTCAAATATTATTTACTGTCTACATGGCAAAGATAAAATAAATCAGTTATTAGAAATGAGTTATTAAAACTATTATGATTATAAATGTGTTGTAAAAAATCTGCTCTCTGTTAAACAGAAAATGGGAAAAAATAAACAAAGGGGGGCTAATAATTCAGGAGGGGGGGCTAATAATTCTGACTTCAACTGTATATATACAAAATTTAAATATTGCTCTAAGCAAGATCAGGTATGTTTTTTACTAATGTAAATGCAATCAATTTTAATTTCATGTTTTCTTTAGTTTGTGTATGGTTATTAGTTTGTATTGATATTGATATTTATTTCAGACTAACATTTGCATGTTTTATTAGTCAGCTGGTTTGCTGTCACACAAACTTCCGGCTGTTTTAATGTTGTCAGGTGCTTGGCTCTCACACACTCTCCTGTTTCCATTGAGCATCCATCAATCCCATTAAATATATTCACTCTTCCTGTCTTATTCCACCCTCACTAATGCGCTCTGTCTCCCGAGGAATCGTTTTAAAAGCTCTTACTAGACAAACATAATAAAAAGGGTGTGTGGCTGTCTGAACCGCGATGAGGAGCGCAGGAATCCACACACACGGGCTGTTTTTGTTGCTCTGTTGTCTAATCTAGCTGATTAACACAACACAGTGCAGGTTGTGTTTTAGCGAAGTACACCTGCAGTTTGTGTGTGTGTGTGGTCAGGCTGTGAGCGTCCTGTTCTCAGTCTGCATGCGCACGTCCTTTGTTTTAATGTTCAGCTCTTTAGTTTTTTTGTGAGATTTTAACACAGATTTTCTATATGTTTGTAAATGTGGTGAGTGGATTACAAGTGTGCAGCATTTTTACACATACTTCATGTGTGATTAGAAATCTAAAAGTGTGTAAAGATGAGCTTTGATGCTCTTACATTAGCATGAGAGGTAATAGAATTAAAAGGAAATTGTTATTTTGGTTGGTAATAATATAGAGTGGGAGTTGATTTTGTCCATTAATATACATTTGGATGATTAAAATTGTATGTTTACATCTCAAACTCTGTGTTAGATTAATTTGAAAATATTATTGGTTAAATATCACTATGAATATATTTACATTTGCTTAAAATATTAAGTATTATATATTAAATATATGATTTTATATGTATATATTATTATTATTATTATCATAATTATTATTATATATATATATATATATATATATATATATATATATATGTATAATTTAAAATTTCTAAATTCTGCTTTTAAATATTGATATATTTATTATTGAACTAATTCATTTATTTATGTGTTTAAATAATTATTATGTAATTAGATTGTTTTATTTATTCATATATACTTTCACCAGCCACTTTATTAGGTACACTAGCACCAGGTTGGACCCCCTTTTGCCTACAGGCCTGCCTTAATCCTTTGTGGCATAATTTCAACAAGATACTGGAAATATTCCTTAGAGATTTTGCTCCATATTGACATGATAGCATTACACAGTTTCTGCAGATTTTTCGGCTGCACATCCATGATGCGAATCTCCCGTTCCACCAGATCCCAAAGGTGCTCTATTGGATTGAGATCTGGTGTCTCTGCGGGCCATTTAAGTACAGTGAACTCATTGTCATGTTCTAAAAACCAGTCTGAGATGATTTACCCTTAATGGCATGGCACGTTATCCTGCCTGAAGTAGCCATCAGAGGATGGGTACACTGGTCATAAAGGGATGGACATGATCAGCAACAATAGTCAGGTAGGCTGTGGCGTTAACACGATGCCCAAAGTGTGCCAAGAAAATATCCCCCACACAGATTACCTTGCCCATGTCTACATGTCTAAATGCATTGAGATGCTGTCATGTGATTGGCTGATTAGAAATTTGCGTTATTGAGCAGTTGGAAAGGTGTACCTAATAAAGTGGCCGGTGAGTGTATTAAAGTGCTTATTAGGTAACATGTTTCAATTTTATGTATATATTTTTAGCATGATGTTTTAACAACTTAATTAATTATATTGTACGTAAAATAAGTCAGTTTTAGCTATATTTAATGCATATTTGCAACTAATTTTATTAATGTTGTAAATAACACTAATCAGACATTTTACTAAATATATATACAGGTTTAGTTAACACAGAAATTCATTTCACATCAACGTTTTTAGCTCTTGTGAAAATGTGTCGTGTTTGACTGTTAAATTTGTGCACATTGACGTGGCAAAAAATAGAGAAGCGTGTGTGTGTGTGTGTGTGTGTGTGTGTGTGTGTGTGTGTGTGTGTGTGTGTGTGTGTGTGTGTGTGTGTGTGTGAGTGTGAGTGTGTGTGTGTGTGTGTGTTGTGCATATTATATTAGAACTGACTCAGCAGATTTCTGTGTGTGTGTGTGTGTGTGTGTGTGTGTGTGTGTGTGTGTGTGTGTGTGTGTGTGTGTGTGTGTGTGTGTGTGTGTGTGTGTGTGTGTGTGTGTTCAAGCTGTTGTCCTACTTTCAAAGGAAAGTTTTCCTTCAAGAGTATTTTTTTTCTGTGTTCAACCTGCGGCAAACTTTTCCCACATTCACTTCTTCCTCTCCTAAACAAACACACACACACGGAGAAATACAGATCTGACATGTGGGTGAAAGTCGCTGCCAGTCTCTTCACTTGAACGCTTGCTCACAAAAGCCTGACTACTAAACTCTCAAAAACACAAACATGAACACAAAACACTTGATTATCATTAATATTACTGTGCAAAAAAATAAATAAAAAAAAAAAAATTCCAAAAAGCGCCTTAGTTTATATCGGGATTACTGTAACTCTGAGTTTCTTCTGTGTTACAGTTTTAACATAATTTATTTTGGCTTTTAACATTAGGCTCAGGTATTTGGCAAGTTAAAATTATGATTAGTTGCTTTATAGGTGAATTATTAAAACATTCACTTATTAACAAACCATATATAAGTAAAAGATGTAGATGTATGGATTTTGCATCAACTGCTATTTGTGTTCATCTCATGATTACTGTAATTCCGACACGGCGTGTATGCTGCAGACGATCCTGATTATATTACGCATCTGCAGGCTTTATGAGCTCACGGTCAAGCGAAGTGTTGTAGGATGTTCAGGAGGTTGTTGAAGAAAGCAGCCAGTGGTCCACAAGAGCATATCTCAAACAGGTTATTCAGCTTCTTATTACAGGGGAAGTGTATGCTTGCTGGAAAACTCCTGCAGTAATTACTTCATCTCTGTAATTACTTTCATTCAGTCTGTTCTAAAACCCAGAGAGCCGGGTACCAGGAGACGCCTTTATGTAACTCTTTTAAAAATGCTGGACAAGCAGCATCCTTTATTTGTTTACACATTTGATTTATAAACATATATTTGGCCTTGAACCCTAAAGTTAAGGTTATATATATATATATATATTTGTATTCAAATGTAATATATATATATATATATATATATATATATATATATATATATATATATATATATATATATATATATATATATATATATATATATATATATATATATAGTTGAAGTCAGAATTATTAGCCCCCCTGAATTATTTGCGCCCGTTTATTTTTTTCCCAAATTTCTGTTTAACGGAGAGCAGATTTTTTCTGCACATTTCTATACATAATAGTTTTAATAACTCATCTCTAATAACTGATTTATTTTATCTTTGCCATGATGACAGTAAATAATATTTGACTAGATATTTTTTTATACAGCTTAAAGTGACTTTTAAAGGCTTAATTAGGTTAACTAGGCCGGTTAGGGTAATTAGGCAAGTTATTGTATAATGATGGTTTGTTCTGTAGATTATAGAAAAAATATAAAGCTTGAAGGGGCTAATAATTTTGTCCCTAAATTTTATTTATTTATTTATTTTTATTAAAAACTGCTTTTATTCTAGTTGAAAGGAAACAAATAAGACTTTCTCCAGAAGAAAAAAAAATATCAGACATACTGTAAAAATTTCCTTGCTCTGTTAAACAACATTTGGGAAATATTTCAAAAAGAAAAGAAAATCCAAGGGGGGCTAAAAAATATTTAATTGTTAGTGTATCCTTTCTAATAGATATTTTGTTAGATAATTTTGTATATTTTATATATAGACATTCTTTTGTTCGTTATTATATTCATTTAAAATATTACATTAGTGACCTTGGGACCTTGATTTGGAATGTTTTACATATATTCAGTTGAAGTCAGAATTATTAGCCCCCTTTTGATTTTTTTTTTCTTTTTTAAATATTTCCCAAATAATGTTTGACAGAGAAAGGAAATGTTCACAGTATGTCTGATAATATTTTTTCTTCTAGAAAAAGTCTTATTTGTTTTATTTCGGCAAGAATAAAAGCAGTTTTGAATTTTTTTAAAACTATTTTTGGGACAATATTATTAGCCCCTTTAAGCAAATTTTTTTTTGATAGTCTACAGAACAAACCATCTTTAGAGAATAACTTGCCTAATTACCCTAACCTGCCTAGTTAACCTGATTAACCTAGTTAAGCCTTTAAATGTCACTTTAAGCTGTATAGAAGGGTCAAGTAAAATATTATTTACTGTCTTCATGGCAAAGATAAAATAATTCAGTTATTAGAAACAGGTTATTAAAACTATTATGCTTAGAAATGTGCTGAAACAATCTTCCCTCCATTAAACAGAAATTGGGGGAAAAAATAAACAGGGGCGCAAATAATTCAGGGGGGCTAATAATTCTGACTTCAACTGTATATATATGAAATTAATATACATTATACTGATATGTATTAGTGCTATTGAATGATTAATCACATTCATGGTAAATGTTTGCATTTACATAATATATATGCGTGTACTGTGTAAATATTTATATATTTATGTATACTCGTACTGCATTTGCAAACTACCAAATGGATTTTTTTATTTATTCATTCATTTAAACAGATTTAATATACTAAATATATTTATGTTGTGTTCATAATACATGATATAGATTAGTAATTGTTTAGTATTTGTAACCGCGGACTTCAAAACCAATCTTAAGTGTCATTTTTTAAACAAAGAAATAAATTGAGATTCGCACGTTGTCTAAAATATGAATAAATAATCATCTTTATATATGGTGTGTAAGGACAAGACAATATTTGGCCGAAAAATACAACTATTCGAAATTTTAAATACTTAAGTCTGAATGTATCAATGATTTATTTTTATTTTTAATTTTTTTGTCTAAATGAAGTGCTTAGCAATGCATAATCCTAATAAAAAATAAGTTGTGATATAAAAGGATCTTTACTTAATATCTTGATGTTTGGCATAAAAGAAGAATCTATACTTCTGACCATTACAGCATATTAATATATACCATGCAGCATAAAACATATTGCTTTGTTTTGTTTTGTTTATTAGAGTTTCACATCATGAGGTTTTAGGACAATTGGTAAAATCATGTCATTACCTGTTACAAAACTTCAACGATGTCTCCCAAAGGCTACTGTGGTTTCTCCAACAATCTCCTGACTAGAAAGGCTCTTCAGCTTCTGTCTAATTACTGTATGTCGTTCAGTGTTTCTCTGTCTTTACTCTGCTTTACTCCCACTGGTTAACTGAAACACTCCATCGCAAACTCCTACATCACCTCCCAAATATACGAACAAGTGTTTTCTTCAACCAGTGGCAATGTTTGGACGTATATGTGATTTAAAATCTCTTCAAAAATACAATGTATGACGAATTTCATAACTCTCATTTTTCTGTTTTGTCCTGTCTTGTGTGTGTCTGTGTCTGTCTGTCCTTTACGTGTCTCTTCACTTTTTAATTACACATCTATGCCATGTATACTTTTCTATTTCGTTCAATTACCCATAATTTATCATTTTACCCGAACATGTAACGAAACAAACGTAACAATTTGCTTCCATCGTCCATTATTTAACCACAAACATTTGTTTTATGCTATCATTACCGTGGTAAAAAACATAAAGCCACGGGTTATGAGAAATCGCGCAGCCTGAACAACATATCAGGTATGGCGGGGTCGTCCCTGCGTTTGACCCCGATCACCAGCACGCCCTTTGACCCCTACGAGGCCCCGGGACCCCTCCGCCGCTGCCGCTCCCCCATTCCCTCCATTTTGTAGCAGAATAATCACGAGTGACAGAACGACTCAGGAAAGGAGGAGAGAAAGGCAGGATCGCCTCATGCTAGCATTCGTAGCAATAACACTGAGAAATCGTGAACGCATCAGTAGATACTCGCCGTCACAAGCTAGTGTACGGACTGGACTTTAAACCAGAGGACTTTTTTGAGAATGGGAGTTAATGCTTTGTTGTTTTCCCCCATTGCTTTCTTGCTCGGATTTAAAATATATCAAAGTACTTTTCATTCAGATACACTGCTGCTTTCGTTTTTGTGTTGAAACACCGTTAAAATAAGGGTATGTTTACACTACATCATCGTCTACATAAAACTGAAAACGTTTCAGCCATTTATTTACTTATTAAAGGCTTTCGTGTTTGCCGATATAATCATTAAATGTTTAGTTTTTATTAAGTTGTATAATAACGGCTTTCGTGTTTGCCCATATAATCATTAAATGTTTAGTTTTTATTAAGTTGTATAATAACGACTTTCGTGTTTGCCCATATAATCATTAAATGTTTAGTTTTTATTAAGTTGTATAATAACGGCTTTCGTGTTTGCCCATATAATCATTAAATGGTAGTTTCTGTTAAGTTGCATAACAATTTAGTGTTTGCGGACATAATCGTAAAATGTTTAGTTTTAATGAAGTTGCGATTAAAATTTTTTTTCTCAATTTAAATAATATTATTATTTTTAATATAAAATATTTTTTAAAATCAGATTTTTATTATTATTATTTCATTGCCTTATTATTAAACGTTTGAAAATTATAATTTTTTAATAAAAAAATTAAGTTCTTTAAATTATTGTAGTTGTTGCAAGCTGAATCCGAAATTTTTGTTTGTAAATTTCGCACGTAAAAATATTAATTTGACCTCACGTTGTGACAATTGTATAGACACACTGCCTCCGCAACTTTCTTCTTCTTTTTTTTCTGCATCCAAAAAGACGTTTTGACAAAATCAAAATCCAAAATGGCGTTTGAGAATCTAATCCACTTGGTCTCACAACACAAGAGCTTTATGATCAGCAAATTATGGAAAATAAAGACACGGCATACAGTGACTGACTTTGGCAGGTGATGTTATGTGTGACAATTTTTTTGATTTGATTACAAAAAACACAAAGGAAAATTTCAGACTTCAGTGTGCAAAGACCTTTATGCCCAATTCACACGGGGAGTCAGCATCAAAGCTTTATTCACTTTGAATGGGTGACATCAGGTGTTGCCGAACTACATTATCGATCCGTTGGCGTTGCTTCAGTGGCGTTGCTCGCTGCAGAAGTTGGGACTTTCTCAACTTTTTAAGCGTCAACCAAAACGTCAGCCAATCAGATCACTTTATGCAAATACCCCAGCTCAGACAGTAGCCGATTGTGGTCTAATTTCATTGGCTGATGCTGCTATGACGATCCTGTCAGCCCCAACTTCAGACACGCCCTCTTTCAAGAGTTGACGCTGAAGCCCCGTGTGAATCGGGCTTTAGTATTAAGATGGTTAAATTGTAATAATAAATTCTGTATTTTTAATTTTAATTCTTCAATGAATAATCTGTATTTATTAATTTTAATAACTTAATTTTTAATAACTCTTTTTGACAACCCCTTTAGTAAAAGAAATTTGATGTCAAATATTATAGTTACATTTAAAATAGTTAAATTATAATAGTGAGTATTTTTATTTTTTATTTAAAGACTTTAATGAATAATTTTATTTATTTATTTTATTTTTATTTGATCAATTATTTGTTTTAATTAATCAAACCGTGTTTAAAAAAAGTACTAGTTACTATTATAAGAATTAAATCATAATAGTAAATCCTTAATTATTCATTTTAAAGAATTCAATAAATTGTCATATTTTATAATTGTTTCTTTTGCTGCATCTTATAAAATGAATAATATTATGAAGTGCTGGGCAAAAATGTATCACGTTTAATTGCATCCAAACCCAAAAAGTTTGTTTCGACATAGTATATATATATATATGTCGAATATATGATACAAATTATATATCATTTTAAATATCTATGTAACAAAATTGTTTTGTTTAGCTCTGTTTCTATGTATGTCTTTGTATCACATTTACATAATAAATATATATAAATCGCACACACATATTGTCAAAACAAACTTTTATTTTGGATGCGATTAATCACGATTAGTCTTTGCCAATGCAGCACTCATATCATGATACAGCGTTATAAGTGAATAACTTTATTTCAGGAAGTTTCATAGCGCAAGTTTTGCTAAATTATACCGATTTTTGAGTGTAAATACAATGTGAAAGTGTTGACGTCTTGCTCATGTATGTTACATGTTTACTCTGTAGTCTCGAGCAAGTATTTGGCAACCAAAGCAACAAAATTTCTTTATAAATAAACAGACATCGCCACCTACTGGCCTGGCATAAAACAGCATTTTCAGTCAATTTAGTCAATCAGATCAGTTCGATACAGAAATCGACTAACAGCATATTAAAAACGCATCCATTTTTAAGGACGTTGTTGTGTGTAAACATACCCCAAGATGGCATTACTGTGAATAAATGTGATTTACGCAGCAGGATTTTTAATGCAAGAATAATGTACATATGCAATCATAAATCTAATCGAAACACACATAAATTGAAGTGTATCACGCACACATGTATAGATTGTTTATTTATTTGTATTCCTCAGACTGGACTCAATCAAAAGTGCAAGTCTTTGAATCAAAAATAGGATGGGTGAAAGAAAAATCACACATTTTTAATTGCGTTTGTGATCATGGTCATACTTCGTTCTTTGTTTGCATACTCATAATAACACGTTGCCAGATTTCACCTCCTTGCAATCCAAAAACTGTATAAAAAAAGTGGGAAAGTACAATTAATGAGTTTGCCATTGTACAGTGTTTGTGATGTTTTAGTGTTAGATTTTAAGAGGATGGAAAATTGTGCAAACTTTAAAAAATAATGCTCATTCACCCATATATATTTATGTATATGCAAATCATGCACAATATTCCACACTAATTCATAATGCTTCAAACATGCGCACATGTGGTGTTATTAATTTATGATTCATCTAAAGAAGAGGCGAAAGAAGGAAGATTATGTGATGATTTAAGAGCATTCCTCGTTTGTCTTTGTCAATGTTGCTGTCCTGCTGTTGTTTAATTATTATTATCATATTTTGAATGTTTTCAAAGACCAATTGTTTTTGTTTTCAAAAACATTACACTACAGTTTCATTTGTATATGATATATACGTTAAGTGTTACTGTGTTTCTTTTTTTGGATGAATAGAAATAGACTCAAAAAATATGTATTCAGGTCGACGTGACCAAGTGCTTCCAGAATCAAAAACAAAAGAGACGATATTAAGAAAACAAGCCATTTCTGAGAAAATAGGAGCAAAAAAAGAGGAATAATAATAATGACATGTTGCAATAATTGCAAAGTTGTAGTTTATAGGAAACTGTGTGTTATCTAGTTTTTAATCATTAAATGTGATTTAGTTTCCCAATGGAGAACAACCCTGAAACAGTAAATATATCAGTAAGGAGCCATTTTGTTTTAAACATGGTTCCTCTATCATGCAATCCTGGATCCTACAATGTGTTCGGTGTCGTGCGAGATTCAGAATCCCATTATTTCGCTCAATTATATAGGGACAAACTACTCTAGAAAATGCTGGGTTTTGTTAAACAAATGTTGGGTCAAATATGGATAAATGCAGTGTTGGGTTAATTTTGTTAAATTCAAATTAATTTAGTAACTTTGGTGTTTGTAACTTGAGTTTCTATGATAACCTAAGTTTGGTGGGTTAAAAAAAATATCTGGTTAATCAATTTATCATTATTAGATCAGCAAAAAAAAAAAAAAACATATTTAAGAAAGCAAAACCTTTTAATTGCTGACAAAATCAGAAGTAAGTTTTGGATCAGTACGTATAAAATATAAAATAATAAAAAAAATTTAGTTTATTTTATATTATATTTAGTAGTTTCTTTGTTTATATATATTTATCTTTATGTTATATTTATTTTTGTTTTATAATTATTCATTTTTAATATTATTAATATTTATTTTACGTATATATGTATTTTTTTATGTATTAGTATGAATAAATTAGTATTGTACTATTATACTAGTATTTTGAATATTGCTAGAGGGCGTCATGGTGGTGCAGTGGATAGCATGATCATCTCACAGCAAGAAGGTCGAGCCTCTGCTAAGTCAGTTCCTGTGCGGAGTTCTCCCTGTGTTTGCAAGGGGTTTCCTCCGGGTGCTCTGGTTTCCCCCTCAGTCCAAAGACATGCGGTACAGGTGAATTGGGTATGCGCTAAATTGTCCGTAGTGTATGAGTGTGAATGAGTGTGTATAGATGTTTCCCAGAGATGGGTTGCAGCTGGAAGGGCATCCGCTGCGTAAAACATATGCTGGATAAGATGGTGTTTCAATCCGCTGTGGCGACCCCTTATTAATAAAGGAACTAAGCCGAAAAGAAATTGAATGAATGACTCCGGTTTCCCCCACAGTTCAAACCCATGCGCTATAGGTGAATTTGATAAGCTATATTGGCCGTGGTGTATGAGTGTATGGATGTTTCCCAGTTATGGGTTGCAGCTGGAAGGGTATCCGCTGCGTAAAAGATAAGCTGAAAAGAATATGAATGAATGAATAATTTTTCATTTCTAATAATAATAATTATTATTATTATATACATATATATATATATATATATATATATATATATATATATATATATATATATACATACATACACACACACACACACACATATATATATATATATATATATATATATATATATATATATATATATATATTTGTATAAATAAATTAGTCTTTTTTTATTACTATTAGTAAAAATACTTATTTTTGTTTATTATAATATAATTAATGCATGCATTTATGTATATGTGTATATATATATATATATATATATATATATATATATATATATATATATATATATATATATATGTGTGTGTGTGTGTGTGTGTGTGTGTGTGTGTGTGTGTGTGTGTGTGTTTTTTTTATTAGTATTAGTAAAAATGTGCTTATTTTTGTTTATTATAATTTTTAATATTTTGAATATTTATTGTATGTAACTATTTTTTCACTAAGAATTTTTGAAAAGTATTTAAAATTGATTAAGTTACATTTGTTCACAGTATTTAATAGTTTTTTTTATTGCATATTCTTTACTTATTAATTTGTTATAATATATTATACTTTTTTTGTGTTGAGCATAAGACTTTTGAAAACATTTATTTATTTTACCAACCCCACAATGTCACCTTATTTTATAGTTTATTTATTTACGTATTTTCCTTGTTCATTTTTTATTCGTATATTATACTTACACTTATTTTATTAATCATGAATAAATAATTGTGTAATACATGTATTCTTTTTTTAACTTCTTTTCTTTCTTTTTCTTTTGTTCAGCAAAACATTTAGATGTGTCACCAAACCCACAATGTTGATTGTACACCTAAAAAATATAAACTTTTGCTGCTTGTTCAAACTACGTATTTAAAATGAGCAGAAACAACACAATTCTTGAAATCTTTTGCAACAAGAAATTGTTTTATGTTCAATCCACTTAAATTTGTTAAGTTAACTTCAATTTGTTTTGGGACAACCTGAATGAATAGTGGAATCCTGCATTTTTTACAGTGTACAAGTAGTATCACTAACTTAAAAGTTAAATGTCAACACCATATTTTCCTTTTAATTTTTTAGAACAAAACAACTCTATATCAATGCAAAACACGAACACTAAAAATATATCAAATATATATTTTATGATAAAGTACTGTAATATTCATTCTGACATTACAGAATCTGCATGAGGACTGAATCTCGCAGGACATCAGCGTTAAAATGACTGTATTTTAACACAAATAGCGGACACCAGGCCTCCTCATACACTGTGAAACCACAAAAAAACTGATTAGTCTCCGTTAGTGATGGAACTCTAGTTAATTAGTTAAGAAGATTCATCTCTAGATGAAAGATAACCTCGTTCCTCCATTTGTGAGTTGATGTTACTGTTAATATTGTGCTGTTCTTGTAGTATGCAAACTGATTTTTTTCTTGTGTATTCATGTAGCTGTGCCCTATATACAACACTGTCAGGCCACTGAAACACATCCAACATGTTTATATTAAAAAAGCAAGACCCCTCTATGAGGATAATTTAGGCTACGGTGTTGTTGTAGAGACTCATACACTGCTAGCTAGATTTAACTAGCTTCACTTGTTGATGCTACGCTACTATAGGCCCACATCGTAAACTTGATCTGTATAAATCTGTATCTACACGAGTGAATGTCCATTAAACTCATCTCTGCCTTTCTCTTTATGTATGCTGCTTGTTTTTTTTCAAGAGTCGATTGTGTGTTTTGTTGATATTTATGTATTTGAGAGTTTGTTTACGTGTGTTTGCGTATTATCCTCAGCCAAATACACTCAAAAAATGATGTTTGTGGACCACTTATTTAAGATGAACCATTCTTGAGGGTTTTTGGGACAACTTACATATTTTGTGTTCGATCCAATTTGTAGAGTTAATTAGTTAACTTAATTCCTTCATGTTGTCTTCATTGTGTGGAGCGCAGCATGTTTATGTGTAAAAAAAACAACAGGTTATGGTTCATTTATTGCTTTTTACGACTAATAAAAATATGTACATAAATATAGTGGTTGAGGCATAATTTTATTGACCTGAAATGTTAATTTTGTGTTTAAAAAAATTAGATTTTTAGTCAAAAAAATTGCTTAATTATGCAATTATCATTGTCGTTTTATTAATGGTTTTAATTAGTGTTTGTTTTTAGTTTTTTTATTAGTGCTTTATTTTAGTTTTAATATGTTTTTTGTTTTTTATGTCTCAAAAATGTTTTTTAAATTTAATTTAAAAAAAATATTAAAAATAAGAAAATAAATACTGTTTTTTCATAATTTGTCATTCACGATTTCCCCTTTTTTATTCCTTTGAATTGCATTATGGGACAATGAACTTTTCTCCCACAACTTTTAGTGTTGAAATGTTTTAAAAAGTGACTTTTATTCACATTTTAATAGTTTAAAGTGAAATATTGTCTGAATTGGTTTTGTAAATTACGGTACAAAAACCTAGTAATAAACTACCAGTGATTTTTCACCAGTGACTTATTTCTCTCTATATTTTTTCTCATACATTACATTTGTAACCCACCAGTCCTGCTGCACACCCAACCCAGTCTGAGCTGGGATCGTACCAGCGATTCTTTGTATGGGAGTCAGTTGCTCTAACAAGGAGGCTAAAGACCATGGTTTTTAGCGTCTGTCGTTCAAACACCTATTGAGGTCAGAGGAGTGAGGTTTACTTTCATAGCACTTCGCTAGCTGGCCTCCATTACACTCACTTGCTTAAACCTTACTCCTATCCCAGACGAGCCCCTACGTGTAACCCACTGGTCCTACTGCAACCAATTCAGTCTGAGCTGGGGTCGAACTGGGGATTCATTGTATCGGTGTCGTTTGCTCTAACAAGGAGGCTAAAGACCATTGTCTCTAGCGTTCAATAGTATCTGGATGCAGCCTTTATGATGCAAGCTGAGATTGCATCACTCAGCGATGCAATGTCAGACGCAATGCACTCAATGGAGTGAGTGACATCACTGTGACGGGTAGGGTTGGGGGTGGGGTTAGGTAAGCGCATTAAAAAGCATTGGATGCAGCTCAGATTGCACTGCACCGAGTCTGCAGCCAGACGCCTCTCCTAGCGTCTGTCACTAGAGCACCTTTTGAGGTCAGAGTGAGGTTAACCTGCAGAGCACTTTGCTAGCTGGCCTCCGTTACACTCACCCCCTAAGCCTCACTCCCATCCCGGACGAGCCCCCATGTGTAACCCATAAGTCCTACTGCACTCAACCCATTTTGAGCTGGGATCAAAATGGCGATCCTTTGAATGGGCGTTGGTTGCTCTAACAAGGAGGCTAAAGACCATAACCTCCAGTGTCTGTTGCCAGAGCACATTTTGAGGTTAGAGCACTGAGGTTTACCTGCATAGCACTTCGCTAGCTGGCCTCCATTACACTCACTTGCTTAAACCTTACTCCTATCCCAGATGAGCCCCTACGTGTAACCCACTGGTCCTACTGCACCCAACTCAGTCTGAGCTGGGGTCGAACTTGGGATTCATTGTATTGGTGTCGTTTGCTCTAACAAGAAGGCTAAAGACCATGACCTCCAGTGTCTGTTGCCAGAGCACATTTTGAGGTTAGAGCACTGAGGTTTACCTGCATAGCACTTCACTAGCTGGCCTCCATTACACTCACCCCAATAAACCACATTCCTATCCCAGACGAGCCCCCACATGTAACCCATTGGTCTTAGGGCCTACTCACACTATGCCATCCGTACCGTGCCCAGGCCCGTTTCCCGGATCGTTTGAGAAGTGTGAGTGTGCTGAATCTGGCTCAAGCACGGTTCACTTGGCCGGCCCTGGCCCGGTTGGAAGAGGTGGGCCTGAGCGCGGTTCACTTGGGCTTTGGCACGGTACGCTTGTGTGTGAGTGCAAAACGAGCCAAAGCCCGAAACTGAAAGCGAGACGTGACTTTTAAGGGACTGTTTCATATGGATTTATTAATCATTCTTACTGTTCAGTGAACGCAAACTGCCGTCATTTATTAAAGACGAGAACTCCTCACTGCACGACAGCTGCGCGGCTTCAGCAGACCTCCTCATTCCTGCAGCACGAGAGCTTTATGATTGTTTATGAGCGCCAAAAGTGGCGGATCTGTTCGGCGAAATATCTGACTGCGTGTCACCGCATCCCTAAGGACTGTTTGGCGAAATATTTCACGGCATATCAAACGACTGACACGATATAACTAGAGAAATCTCCACTGTGCTGCTGAGTGAGAGAGCGCTTTTCACTGAACAGCCCAGCAGCGATGACGCAAGCGTGCCGAAGCCCGTTTATGGTGTGAGCGCTGGCCGTTGTGGGAGACGGGAGGGGGGACAAGCGTGCTTTGGCCCGGTTCGAGGCAACTGTACCTAGTGTGAGTACGGCCTTACTGCACCCAACCCGGTCTGAGCTGGGATCGAACCGACAGATCATTTTATGGGAGTCGGTTGATCTAACAAAGACGCTAAAGACCATGGCCTCTAGCGTCTGTCACCTTTTGAGGTTAGAGGAGTGAGGTTTTTATCTGCATAGCACTTCGCTAGCTAGCCTCTGTTACACTCACCTCCCTAAACCTCACTCCCATCCCGCACTGACCTCCGTTACATATTATTTCAAACTACTAAAATGCCAATAAAAGTCAAACTATGGAGTTGAAGTTTCAACATCAAAAGTCGACAAAGCGGAAATCAACATCCCATAATGCAATTCACAACCATAATTAAACAGAAAATACAGAAACTATTAAATAATGCGTATTTAACCAGTGTATTTACTTGTCAACTAGCTAAATTAACTATGTTTTTTAATCAGATATGTGTATTTTGTTTCAAGCAAAATGAAATGAGGTACCAAAATTGTGTTAGATTTAGTTAAGTAGAATTTTACCATTTCTTTTATAACACTAGAATGAATTATATCTGTTAACTGAATTCTTACAGTACATGCTTAACTTTTTACCAGCCATCCACAGGTAAACCTTCCCCAGCTTTCTACTGTTTTAATCAATAAGTTTCCTTTATGAGTGATAATGTAGTGGTCTTATTATATTTTACAGTGACCTAGAATGTATCTGGGGTGGACTATTCCATTCCTGCTAGATCTAGAAAGCCATTTGGCCACATTTAGTGTCAGCTCTCACTGTTAATCTTCAGGTTAAAACACTGTGTTATCATTTAATTGCAATTAGCGCCTGTGCATTTTCTCCGGGATTGGACTTTTTCACCCTTGAGAAGATACATTGCACAGCCGGTGTTCAGTGCATGCGACTTCATCTTGAGATCTGTGTCTCTCTTTGTGTGTATATGTGTGTTTAGAAGAGTTTTAACCCTGTTTGTCTTCATTTTTTCCCCATTTTTTGTATTCCGTAGCTTTGTATTTGTGTGATTATGTGTATTTTCTGTTAAAGCATTTCTATATCTTAACGGAATAGTTCACACCCAATGAAATGAAGATTTGCAGAATATTTTACTAACTCGCTGGCTCTCAGAGATGTAAACGAGTTTGTTTTTCATCAGAACAGATTCGGAAAGATTTTAGCATTACATTGGCGATGAATTCGGAAAGGAACATCAGTGCAGTTTATCATGGTGTAGTTTCACAGATCACATCCAAATGAGGTCTAAAGATTTTAATACTCAGATTTTGCCGCAGTTGATGACACAAACTTACCAAAGTAAAGACAATTCTAAAAGCCACACCTTTCCCCATTTCAATTTTATCCGTGATGACCCCCCCCCCCCCCCCCCCCCACTCTTCACTTTTAGCCACAACACCCCATGACCCAATTACAGTTGAGTTTAGGGGCAGGGCTTGGGTGCCACGCCTACTTTTTTAAATCTTATGTTTTCATTCGTACATTTCGTACATTTACACACTAAGCCCCAACCCACCCCCAACAGTGTACCTTCTGAAAAGGTATGACCCCAATTACTGATTTTAACCCTTTATTTCTGATATTGAAAACTAGGATTCGTAGAGGGCACCAGGTTTATTTTTGCCTGCCTATTAGGGAGAATTGTCATAAAGCCAAAATATTTTCAATATAGTTCATTTTGGCAACCATCCAAACTTTTGTTTTACAATCTAGATAGCCTGTATTTGACCATTTGACTTTATTTTCATTGAATAAATTAAATAAAATATTTGAATGCCGTCATTTTTAACCATCTTTTTTTTTTTTTTTTTTTTTACCATGAACTATTTGCGTCTTTGTAATTAGGCCTATATATTTTTGTGGTAACACTGTCACCTCCTGTTTATAGTTCTAATATAGCAATAGGTCCCAAGAAGCCATGGTATACATTGGAAACGCCAAGGGGCTTTAACTGTTATAAAATCATTGTAAACCACATGATCATGGAGCTTATTGCTTTTCTATAAGGTTTATTCCATAGCAGTGTTTCACAAAATACAAAAAAAGCTAATTCCTTCATTCATTCATTTCTTTTCAGCTTAGTCCCTTTATTAATCTGGGGTCGCCACAGCGGAATGAACCGCCAACTTATTCAGCATATGTTTTACCCATGACTGGGAAACACACACTAATTCCCACACTCATACACTACGGTCAAATTTAGCATATCCAATTCACCTGCACCACATGTCTTTGGACTCGTGGGGGAAGCCGGAGCACCCGAAGGAAACCCACGCGAACACGGGGAGAACATGCAAACTATGCTATGCATGCAAAGAGTTTATTTAGCTCAGAACTGATAGCATAATAGTAACTAAGCAACACACAGATGTATGTTTCAGACTGAGAAATAAAACTACAAAGTTTGTCACTGGGGCGATACTTTTTCAAAGGGTACACTTTTGCACCATACAGGAAGATGGTAGTACCTTTGCGATACACATTTGTACCTTTAAGGTCTATTTTTGTACCTTTAAGGTTTACTTTTGTTCTCTTAAGTTACCATAAGATGGAACGTTGAGAGAAGTCAGCTGAGGTGGCTCTGGCATCTGTTTCGGATGCCTCCTAGACGCCTACCTAGGTAGGTGTTCCAGGCATGTCCCACTGGGAGGAGGCCTTGGGGAAGACCCTGGACACGCTGGAAGGACTATGTCCCTTGGTTGGCCTAGGAATGCCTCAGGATCCCCTGGAGGTGCTGGAGGAAGTGTCTGGGGATTGGGAAGTCTGGGGTTTTCTTCTTAGACTGCTGTCCCCGCGACCTAGCCCCGGAAAAGCGAATAAAAATGAATGAATGAATAAAAGTTAATGAGGTACATATTTGTACTCTTAAAGTATTAATATGTACCTTTGAGTACCTGTTAGGAATAAAAATGTACCTTTTGAAAAGGTACTGCCCAGTGATAGATTTTGTACCTTTATTTCTGAGAGTGCTGTAGATTATTTTACAACAGCTTAAGAATCGAGCACTCAGAAACAAGGACCAGAAATCTAGCATGAACTACTGGTCTCCGAATCTGTTCTGATGAAGAAAACAAACTCATTTAGATCTTAGATGAACAGAGGGTGAGTAAATATTCAGCAAATGTTCATTGATGGGTGACTTATTCCTTTAAGTTTTCTCAGATGTGTATTTACAAAGCTTTGCTTTCTGATGAGTTTATTTTTCTAACAAAATCATTTTATCTCTGTTTTTGTCCGCAGTGTTAAGTTTCTAGCATTTGGCAATTCTTTTAAGGAGACGCGGTTAGTCGCTGAATCCTGACAGTTTTGCCGATGGGGTCGTACCATCCACACAGGACATGAGAGGAATGTCGGACTGGCAAGAGGGTGAGACTGGAAAAAAATAAAGCTAAATATTATATATGTATATGTAAGGAAGGAAACTGGAATTTTCCAAGGCCGGATCTTCACATGGTAACCAAAGCAACCTCACCGAAATTCCGGATCACTCCTCTTTCTACAGACTGACTGACTTTACAGCAACAAAACCGAACATTGCACTGACACCTGAAAGAGGAAAAAGACTCTTGAAGGAACGAACGGAAAAACAAAAAAAACATTCCAATGATTTAAGATCAAAAGACCAGGCGTTTTGACTGCGGTGCTCACCTGGGCCCTGAGTTTCTGTATATTAGCCTATATGTAAGAATGAAGGACCAAGTTAGAATAATTATGTAGCATTTCTGCTAAGACCTTGTAGCATTTCTTGGCTGGGAGAAACTCTCCAGAGACTTTTTACAGACTGATATTTCATTGACCGTTTGCACAGAATGACTAAAAATGGCTTAGTCATGCACAATTTCTTTCTTCTTTTCTTCCCCCACTCAGCATATTAGCAGCAAAAATGTGTTGTTCGTGCATTGCCGTGTGGTAGTTCCCACTCTCCGTCCCAGAAAAAAACAAAACAAAAGTCTGAGTCTTAGAGTAGCTTTTCTTTGTGAATGAATCTAGAGCACTGAAAAGTGAAACGCAGCACTCTGCTTTGGTACGTTGCTATTCCCAAAACAGTCTTCCAGTTTTTTCCCCCAATGTCCAGGGGAGGCAACATCGAAAACACAGTCCTGACAGACCAAAGCCCAACTGTGACCAAATAACGTAAGCTAAAATGGCACAAAATCACTTACGAAACAATGTTCCCTGCCAGATCTGAACTTTTTTGTCCCTTTAAATACTAACGGATTGGCTGTTCTGCCAGGGGTGCTGTCTTTATAATTCCCTTAAACAGAGGACTTCCCAAAGTGGAATTCCCCAATCTAGAGGTTTATTTTCTGATTTATTTAGTAAAGCTGATGCTGCCATAGATTATATACGTGCACATGCCAGTGCTTGGACCAATAAAAAGCGTTTTTGCTTTGTGGATAGAGGGTATAAAGGTTAGGGATGTGCGCTCCTGTAATCTCCCTTTCCGAGAGAAAAAAAATCGTCTATGTTAAGACGTGTCTAAAACTGCCTTCAGAGTTTCCCTCCATCTCTGTCTTCTTTCTCTCCTATTGGCTCGACAGCTTCGTTCCGTCTTAACTAATCAGAGGGAACGCGAGAAGTCAACAAGAATATATGACTACGTTTACATGGACATCAGTAATCGAACTACTTGCCTTAATCTGAATAAGATAATAATATGGTTAAGTTGTTTACATGAGTTGCTTTTCGAATGTTCCTTTCATAATCCTGTTTTACGTTATAGCGCATAATTCATATAACGTCATTGCGTCACTGCGCTATCCACTTTTCCTCTGGAGTTTCACGTAATTTTGGGTGTTTCATTTTTTTAATTTGTTGACTTTAACTGCAGTTTGGCACTAATAGCATTGTGTCACCACTCTATCCACATTTCCTCCAGAGTTTCATGTAATTTCAGGTTTCATTCTTTATTTTTCGACTTTAACTGCAGTTTGGCACTTTCATTCGGGAACATTTCATGCATGCCCCCCGTGACAAACTGAGATATTTAATGCGAGTACATCTGGAAGAGTGTAGTTTTAATGGAATTCGATACCGCACACCGTATGGGGAAAAAACCTCTGCAATTCACGATGCACTTAGATTATGAAGTCTGAATAAGGTGATCAAAAATCGCTGTTTACATGGTAGACTCTCAATGAGAGTATTGTCTTAATCGTATTAAAATTGGATTATTGGTGTCAGTATTGGTGTTTAATTTTTAATATGTTTGTTTGTTTACATGTCTGTTCTGCACTTAAATAATGCAACTAAAATCGGATTACTCCACGTCAAAATTGGATTTGTTTAGTTCGATTATAAGTCGGATTAGGGTCATCAAAAATCACTGTTTGCATGGTAGACTCTTAATCAGAGCATTGTCTTAATCGCATTAAAATCAGATTATTGATGTCCATGTAAATGTACTTAAATGTTAATGATTACGTTTACATGGACATCAGTAATCAAATTATTTGCCTTAATCTGAATAAGACAATAATATGATTAAGTTGTTTACATGAGTTGCTTTTTGAGTGTTCCTTTCATGATCCCGTTTTACATGTTAAAGCACTTAATTCCACTAACGTCATTGTGTCACTGCGCTATCCGCATTTCCTCTAGAGTTTCACATAATTTCGGGTGTTTCATTTTTAATTTGTCGACTTTAACTGCAGTTTGGCACTTTCATTGTCATTCAGGAACATTTCATGCATGCCCCCGTGACAAACTGAGGTATTTAATGCGAGTACATCTGGAAGAGTGTTGTTTTAGTGGAATTTGATATCGCACACCATATAGGGGAAAAACCTCCACATTACTTTATGCGGGTGTTCTTGGTCTATCACTGACTTGGACTCTGTGTCAAACAGCTATGTGTGTACAGACTATCCTGTCGCAGAATGCGGCAAAAATCCTACACAACGGTAATAGTTTGATTAAGGTGTTTACATAAATCAATAATGCGACTAAAATCGATATACTCTACATGTCTTAATGTCTTACATGTCTTCGATTATGACTTTAGTTGGATGAAGGTCATCAAAAATCACCGTTTACATGGTAGACTCTTAATCAGAGTAATGTCTTAATCGTATTAAAACCGGATTATTGGTGTCCATGTAAACGTACCCAATGTCGGAAAAAAAACAGAACTAATTTATATTTTGATAGGTAGTCGAATTGACATCTGGATGGTTCTCGAGGAATCACAGATGTCTGAATGCGACTGTAAAAATGCGATGGCGACCACCCTATTTACACAAAAAAGAAATGAACGAAAATATTATCGCACTCTTTTTTTTTTGGTTTTGTTTTCGGAGGGAGGGTGCAAAAAAAAAAAACATGCTCCATTTAGAGATTGTTTCCTCAGACTGAACTGTGAGAAAATGGATGTCAAAATATACGCTAACGACAAAAAAAAAATACAAAAAAAAACTAACGAGAAAAAAAAAATACATGGAGAGATTAAAAAATGCATTTTTGTAACTTTGTTTACCAGCATGAGAAACTTTGCATGACTGTATTTTCTGCTCGCCCTTAGTTGAAGTGGGGAGGGCTAAAATAATAATAACAATTAAAAAAAGATGAAGATGTTAATAAAAATAAATAAAAAAAACATGATATGCAATGGATATTTAAGAAGAAAAATATATTTAAAAGAGCTATATTTTGTTTTGAAATAGAAAGAAAATGTGAATAAATTCTGACTTACACACAAGCACACACACACACACACACTGAACAGTTTTACTAGATTTAAAAGATTAAAAAAATACCACCAGAATCTGTTTGCTACATACTGCCCCGTGTTACATTCCCATCTTATTTTTTAGGTTCTGTATCTCTCTCTGTATGCTAAGCGATTCGTCCATCTTGTCTTTTATTGTAGACCTAATGCTAATGTTTGTCTACGTACAGCATTAGCTTCTTATGTAGCCATGAAAACAACTGTGCTGATGGCAGAATCTTCTGCGTTGGGGCTGATAGAGTTTCATTCTCAGTTCGATGTTCAAATGCTCTCATTGGCAATAATCTGAATGATAATCCAGAGATCTGTTGGATGGAGACTGTAGCAAAGCTAAGCGGAGTCTCGGCGTCTTCCTCACCAACAGATGCGGCGTTTTGAAGACTGTGTTTTTGTAGAGGCGTCGCGCCTCTAATCTCAGGTGAAAAACATGAATAATGTCAGTTTCACACCAGACCTCTGCCTGCTCGCTGTCATCTCGTCGGATCTGTTTTAATATCCCATTAAAAGTGGCCGTGTGACACTATTTAGTTGGGATACAGGGCTCGTGTCTTTATATTTAAATCCGATAGTGTTTCTCTTTTAGTGTTTTATCATCGCTAATGAATGTTATTGAAGTTTTAGGACAAAAAAATCTAAACTTTTAGCATTTAGCTTTAGGCTAACAGAATATATTCTTGTTAAATTTAATGATGCTAAAAGTTGTTTTGATTTTCCGAAGCCCAGACTAAAGCTAAACCTTTAGCATTTACTGTGGCTTAAATAGTTTAATGGAAGAGCTCATGATTTAGTTCGAATTTTCAGTTTTACCCAGGTGTCTCAGGTCACTAGCTTAATGCTAAACATTTAGCATTCAGCATTAGGCTATTAGTCAAGTTAAATAAGTGTATCTGTAATATTGAAAACTGAATGAGCAACATTACATGAGTAGCGGTGCAATATGGCTGTATATCGGCACTTGTGGGAAGCGTGCGTTGGTTCGAGGCTGCAGGGGCGTCAGCATCAACGCTTCGCGTTCACTTTAAATGGGTGACGTCAGGCGTTGTCAAACTGCATTGTGGATCTGTTGGCGGCACTTCAGTGGCGTTGCTCGCTGCAGAAGTTGGAATTTTCTCATCTCTAAGCGCCAACGAAAGCGTCAGCCAATCAGATCGCTGTATGCAAATACACCAGCTCAGACAGTAGCTGGTTATGGACTATTTTCATTGGCTGACGCTGCTATGACAATCGCGTCAGCCCTAATTTCAGACACACCTTCTGTCAAATGTTGACGCTCAGGCCCCGTGTGAATCGGGCGTTAGTGTCCCACCAGTGACTATATACAGCCATATTGTACTGCTACTCATGTGATATTGCATTTATACAGCAGTTCGATGGCATAATCGTGTATATAAAAAAGAAAATCAAACAGTGTGTCTCAAAAATACTTTTGTATGAGGAACTACTTCCTTCCGCCGTTCATTCACATCTGCAGCTGACGTCAGAACAGCAGAGATCATTGTTCATTCACCAACGTCACTTTAGAGCTAGTGTTTGAATGATTCTCCAGCGTAATGTCTAAAGTGATGACTCAACAGCTGATTTTGCTGACATTTTAAGATTATAAGGCTGAGCAGCATGAAATGCCATCAGTCTACAGAGATTTCCCAGTATTTTTCTGTTGCAATCGGGAGATCACAATAATTAACCCAGAAAAAGCTAAAGCAAAGCAAACACTAACAGATTACTATTATAATATCTATAAATCCAGCACTGCAACTTATTATACGGTCTCTGTCTCCATCTTGTGGCGGAACTTCAACCATCTTTGCTCTGCTCAGTATGACAGGCTGATGGCCGCGAATGTGCTGAATCTCAGAAATATTTAATATTTAAAATAGGCTCTATCCTTATAAATAATCTGCATAGTTGCAATCTAAACAACTACATTCTTGCTTGAAAAAGCTTCAAAAGTATATATGTTGTCCAACAGCTGCAATATTTGACAAACTGCAGTGAGTTGTTTAGTCCCTCTTTAGTCCTTGTGTGGGCGAACTAATTCACAAGAGTGAAGAAGCTTTATGAGTGCTGATGATGCTTTAATATCTCACGACTCTCAGCCAATCAGATTTAAGAACCAGACAGAACTGTTGTATAAATTAAAACAGGTAAGTTTAGTCATGCTAATTTGATGTCATAAAATGCTATGTTTTTACTCACTTGAAATATTAGCATTTAGCTTTAGCCTGATGCAAGATATTTAATGTTGCCTACTATTAAAATAACTTACTAATTCCACTCATGCACATCAGATGTCCACACAAGTTTCACCCAACATGTTTGTCCGAAAATGTTTTGGTTGTAGCTTGGAGCGCCAGGTTAAAGTTAAACATTTAGCACTTTAGCTAATAAATGTGTTTATCCTTCATTCTGTAACCGCCTACAGAATGCTAACCATGCTAAAATGTTAACTTTTACTCATGTTTATTGTTGAAGGATTTTTGTTTGTTGTAAAAATAAACCTAGCTTTATGCTAATAAAAACATCACAATCACTGAAGCTAAATGTGTTCGATATAGACTACCAAATTTTAAAAGCTAACTCCCTGTTCTTTTATTGTCCTAAAATATTTTACCAAACTTGTTTATCATATCAGTTTTTCTTTGTATCTCAGGATCTTTTAGCTGGGCTAAAAGTAAACCGTTAGCATTTAGCCACCACCTGCTTAGATCTGGGACTCACTCAGTAGCATTGTAGCACCGCAGCTAATCTGTGAGCATTAGCACAATCGCATTTACAACACGATTGTGCAACAAAAGTAAGAGTCCTATGCAAAACATGTTAGCTATTGATTTCGTAATGTCCATCAATCCTACTCTGTCAAATAACACTTATGTGGACATTTATTCATGTAGACGATAATATATGAACGCTAGCAGCCAATTGACTTCGAAGTTCACTGTGTTACGATAAATGAGAAGCATCTGCTAGTTAGCAAATGGACAGCAGGGTTCCCTTTTATTTGAAAAACTTCAAGCCCATCAAAAATCTTATTTTTACTTACGAGATGTCTTAAAGTTTTGATTTAGAATATTTAAATAAGCCTATTTTATTAGCGCTTTTAAAAACAATGATTTATTGTGGATTTGTTATATTTTTGCAACATTTACGACAGCATATTATATTATATACTGTCTTTTGCAACAAAAGCCAGCGTAATTAATATGTGTTGTATTGTAAGTCCATTATTTTTGTTCGTTGGGGGGTGTAATAATTAGCATTTTTAGTGTGCGGCCAGCTGACGTCAAGTTTGTCGGAGTAGAAAGTAAATTAGCTACTAATGATACTAGTAATTGTTGACTGGAGCATTACTTTTTAATAAAAAGCATTGCAATTATATTAGAAAAGGTTGATTATATTGATATATCTATCCTTCAGGTTAGTCCCTGATTTAGCAGAGGTCGCCACAGTGGAATGAGCCATCAATTACTTTAGTATGCTTTATGCGGCGGATTCTCTTCCAGCCGCAAACCTAAGAATATGAAATAAATAAATAATAATACATGTATATCACAGCTATGATCTTACCGATAGAATGGGAATAATACAAATACTGTTGATTCACAAATGTATTTGTATTATTCACATTCTATTGGTAAAGTCATAGCTGTGATCTACATGCATTATTATTTATTTATTTCATAGTTTGTGCTCAGCAAAATGTCTGATTATGGTTGAAGGTCTCTGCACACTGAAGTCCGAAAGTTTTGTTTGCGTTTTTTTTTTTTTTTGTAATCGTATGCGACAAATTTGTCACGAAAACAAAACTTCCACACTGAGTTTGATGCGTATTAATTAATCCATGGTTAAATTTTTTTATGACTGACGTTCGTTGGTGGTGTGTCAAAACAACTGACACAACGTGAGGTCGAAATAATTTTTTTACATGCGAAAATTACAGACAAAAATTTTGGGTTCAGTGTGCAAAAACCTTAAAAGTCTTTATACACTGAAGTCCGAAATTTTCGTATGCGTTTTTTATAGTAATGGTATGCGAAACATTCGGCATGTAAACAAACCGTGAACACTGAGTCTGATGCGTATTAAAAATCCATTATGAGAAGACGCAAAATATTTCAGAGTAAGTTCAAGCAGTAATACTTTTTTCTCCTCTTTCTTTTCCAAAGTAGAAACAGAAAGAATAGGTCGCATATTGTGTTCATCCAAAACTAGCCCACATAGAGAGGAAGGAGAGCTCAGCTCATTATCAAAGAGCTGCGCTACGATTAACCCAAAGTGCAAAATGCAATGTTTGTGATACTTCACACTTTCACATACAGTACGTAAACAAATCCTGACCAGAGACTGGCAGTACCTATAGACATTATATTAGATGGCGTTCGCGTTGACGTGTCAAAGCAACGAAACGAAAACGGACCATGCTTTCTATTATAATGTATATGGAGCCACAGAATCCAGCATATAGGGGTTTTCAACTGTCTGCCACATTCTGTCTTTATTTTATGCAGTGTGTTTGTCGTGAAGTTATCTGTAACTCAAATGACAGCATTCTGTATTTAGCTTTTTTCTTGTACAGGGGCTCTAAACTGTCGAAACACCTTTCAAAATGCTTTTTCGGATGTGAAAAACAGAAAAAAAAATACGATTTAGATTTTTTTTATGACGGACGGAAGTTTCGTAGGCGGTATGTCAATATGATTTACACGAGAGGTTGAATTTAATTTTTACTTGCGAAAAGTACGGACAAAAATTTCTGATTCAGTGTGCAATAACCTTAAGCCAACAAAATCGTAGAAAATTCTGAGATATCACCCCTAATGTACACTAAAGATTAAATGTCATAACAAAAAGTCAAGACAACAAATGTCTGTGTGTTGCTTTAACAAGTTAATGATGTTTCAACTCAGTGTTGTAAGTCCGACTTAATATTTTTTAGTCAGTTTGATTGATGTATACTGAGATGACTAAAAAAGTTTGTTTGATCGTAGCTTCTAAAAAAGTTAAGGCAAAAATGTAATTACTCCAGTTCTTAAATAAAGGTCTTCAAAAGTCTTTTTAATCACTCGTTGGGAAAGGAAGAGAGCGTGATGAATGTCGGCAGGCATTGGTCCGGTGTCCGGTGTGACCGTGATATTTCACATTACATCCTCTGCTGTTTGCTGGAAGCGGACATTCGACCTTTAGCAGAAAGACAACATGACACAGCGAATATTTTTGAAACCTTAGCAAGCGAAAATGAGACGTCTCGCGCCGGGGTCACAGCGTCCAGAATGAAACCTTATAGCCCGAAGAGCTCAAAAAAAAAAAAAAAAAAAAAGAAGAAGCAGTCCTGCATATTTATAGTTTTATAAATGCTTTTGTTTATCAACTGAATGAATAATTTATATTTTATACAGAGTTCCGTTTTTTTTCTTGTTGCATTTCAAAGTGTTCATATTTTTTACAACCACTTTGTGTCCAGAAAGAGCCAGTGTTTGGGTTTATTTTAAGCGCACTTCACTGCAGAATAAATAAATAAATGATTACCCGTGTGTTTCCAGCAGGAACATGGCGGCTCTCGTCCTCACCGAGCGCTGATGTTGTTGTTGTTTTTTCCCGCCCATTTTTGGTTTCTGAGGCGAGTTGAGCTCGTCTTTTTGTCGTGTATGAATCTGGGTGTTTCTGCATCTGATGGTCTGATTTTGTTCACTGCCTGCTCTTGTATCAGATGTCAGTTCGATCACTCGTTTACTGTGTTACGTTTGAGTTGATGTACTTGAATTTCAGATATGCAATCACCACCTCTCTGACCACTGCCAATCATCCCGATCAATCAACATGATCAGTAATCAATAATTAAAGTGATTAACAAACATCCACAGGGTTTCTTTGTTGTTTGTATGTATGAACTGTGTTAATGTATTTTGCTATTGCATATGGTTTATTTAAAAGAAAATTAAGGTTCACTTTACTGACATGAAAAATTAATACATTTATTACATATATGAATCTTTTTTATTGCTGTTCTTTGTTTTAATTTTGATAATTGTGGGTGTTTTATTTAAAAGAGAATTAAGCTGGTAACTCTTTAACCATAGGTTTCCATTAGATAGTTCATTTACTGACAAAATAATAATGAGCTATACATTTATTACACTGTTTATTCATCTTTTTTTATTGCTGTGCTTTGTTTGTTTGTATTAATTTTGATAATTGCAGATGTTTTATTTAAAAGAGAATAAAGCTACTAACACTTAATTAAACCAAAGGTTTTTATTAGTTAGCTTGTATATTTACTGACAATATGAATGAATTACACTATTTATCTTTTCGTAATGTTATTAAATTAATTCAAAAGTTAAAAAGAACCACTTTATTTTAACGTTAACAAACACTGCTTTGGATTCTAATAATGCATGCTTTAATTTTTTTAGTAAGTACATTAGCAAATGGAAGCTTATAGTTTGACCTGAAAAAATAAATACAATTTTTATATATATATATATATATATATATATATATATATATATATATATATATATATATATACAAATTAAAGCATTGTATTATTTAAAAGATATTTCTATTTTTAGCAAGCATATACATTGTTAAATTAAGGATTTTACACTGCTTGGAAAAATGGCAAATGCTGGGAATGACAAGATTTTGTTTTTTAAAAATCAATGAAAATGTATTCAACAAAAAAAATTGATAATTATCAGCATTATCGGCATTTTTATTAGTATTATTATTAACACACACAAAATCGATTATTGAAAAATCTAAACTGAAGATTGAATAAATGATGGTAAAAAATAATTACATTTGACAATAAATTTCACTAATCGAACGTAATTCTAATTATTAAAATAATTGTAATTAATTAATTATTAAAACTTCTAATCGTAATTCATATAATAGATTTAAAAAATATTACAGTAGTTATTCATCTTTTTAATGTTACTAAATAAAAATAAAGTGGTTCATTAATTCTTAACTTACAGATGAGTTAATGTTAACAAACACTGCTTTAGATTTTAATAATGCTGAACTATGATTATTAAATGCTTTACGTTAAGTACATTAGCAAATGGAAGCTTATTGTAAAGTTTGACCAGAAATATTAAAGAATATAAAAAATGTTCCACAACCCAGCCAATATAAAAGCATTTTGCCATTAAGGAATAGATGTATGCATTTTATGTTATGTATTTTAATGCATTTGATACATGTACTGATTAAAAAAAAAAAAAATTCTTAAAGACCAATAACAGCAAGGCATATGTTCAGATTTAATAACTCATATAACATTAAAGCAAAAAAATATATATTTATCCACACATTTCAAAACTGATTATTGATTGTGACGCACATAAAACAAATCCCTTAAATCAGTCCGCAAGCTTTATTTTGTTAATAAAACCACTTCATTAATGTATTTAAGTGCGGTATGAAACTCTCCCCATGTCAATAAAGATTACAATAAACAATCAAAAAGATGCAAAAGGTTAGCCAGAAACACAAGAGCTCTGATGTTCGTTATTGATTCTTCCTCCAAATGGCAAACAAACATCCAAAACAACACAAAAATAAATATTTCAACAACTGACCCCATAATGACACACTTTCAGTAAGGAAGAAATTCCGGCACACGTTCTTTACCGCATGATTAAACCCAAGTCTATAATATTATTTCCCTTTAAAGGGATAGTTCACACACAAATTGAATTCAGCTATCATTTACTTGCTCCAAACCTGTTTGAGTTTATCCAGTTGAGCACAAAAGATATTTTGAAGAATGCTTGAAACCTGTAACCATCGGCTTCAATAGTATTTGTATTTCTACTATGGAAGTTTGTTGTAACCGGTTTTCAGCATTCTTCAAAATAACTTTTTTTTGTGTTCAACATTTTTACAACTTTGTAAGCATTTTTTTATAAAGCTACTTCATTTTGTTTTCTCACTCAAGTGAATAAAACATGAACACAAAAGAAAATACTTTGAAGAATGCTTGAAACCACTGACTTCCATATTAGAATAAAAATCTAATACCAATGAAAGTTAATAACAGGTTACAGGTTTCAAGCATTCTTCAAAATATCTTCTTTTTGTGTTTGACAGAAAAAAGAAACTCGTGAAGGTTTGAAACTACTTGAGAGAGAGTAAATAGTGAGTTAATTTTCATTTTAGGGTGAACGATCCCTCTTAAACCTCTTTTAAAACGGGTTAAAACATGCCCAATGTTTAGTGGCGTTTATATACACTAGTCAACATTTAAAGCGGATCAATAGAGTTTTTCAAAACTGTCCCCAGGTAAAAATGGCTGTTTAATAGTTTTAGAACTACTTTAACTGAAGGTTTTGATCTGCTTCAGAAGTTGAGTAGTATAGATGTTTCTTCAGTACTCCAGGCCTCTGATGTTGGCGATGGTGGCACTTAATCTTCGGGGTAGTGTTTTTGCCGTCTGCCGATACTCGTCCGGTTTGACACGGAGAAGAGTAACAATATTCTGAAGGGTCCTGGAGGTCTGCAGACCCAGTGCATCCATCACGTTACTCAGGTAATCTGCATCACCACCACAAAAAAACATATTATATTATTAACTAATTAATCGCACCTTTTTAAAAAAATTAATCACGATTAATCGCATTTAAAATACTGAAACTTGTAATTTTGGCTATTTAAATGTAAAATTAATGTAAACGCAAGAAAAAAAATATTTAAATTCAAAATATAATTGTTTTATAGAATTTTTGTTTAACTTGTAACACAGATTTCTTCATGTAAACAACAAACCCACAATAAACCATCAAGATCCTGGCTTGACAGCCATATTTATTACAGAAATTAAACACAGGCATCTTAATGACATTTAAATTTCAAAACAATCAATGCCAATAAAGAAAACCTTGATTTCCATGTTGGATTCTAAGTGGACTGCAAAAAAATGCCAAAATACAGGAATTGCAGATATGGAAAATGAAAAATTATAATAATAAACTATAAAATACAAACTGTTGCACTCATTGTAAAGTTTTATTGCTGTGAGTTGAGAACATTAATTATAGAGTAGAAACAATTCTGCTTAATCCTCCTTTACATTCATCCAGTTGCTAAGACTAGGAGTATCCCGCAAGTGCACAGAGACTCCCAAATGCCCGCAAATGAATGATAATTTCTTGCAAACCGGTCGTTAAATACATTGCACACCCCTCTCGCCCCTACTCAGATACGTCGCTCACTCCACCCCTGACACAGACACACACACAACGCGCTGCAGACGTTTTGGCCCCAACGGCCTTCCATACTGGAGCGACTCCCCTCAGATTCAACACGCATGATCACGTTCATCAAATTTGCTAAGCGTCCTAAAGTATTACTGTATTTCACAATGATTCTGACACAACAACACGAAGCATACGCTTTCGTTGCGTTTAATGAGGAAACACGCTAAACTTGGAGGGCTCATGCTGAAAGGCAGTAATGCCCTGTCTTTGACAGCTCGCGACTTCACCAGACGTTCTGAGTACATTTACATAAGACACCAATACTCCGATTTTAATATGATTAAGATAATACTCTTCTACCGTGTAGCCTTAAAAGGAACCTTACCTTAAAGGAACACAGAGTCACGAAATGCGGAGGATTTTCTTTCTGTTCGCCATGCGGTATCAACTTACAACAGATGTCGAAAGTTAAAAATGAAACACCCGAAATTGCATCAAACTCTGGATAACCTGTGATGCAACTAATTGTTTTATACTGAAACTTGCCTTTAAAAAGTGCTTCCTTGGTCTTATCCACATTTATTGCATGTTGAACACATGTCCACCACAACAGGAAGTAAAAAAAAACCTGAACTGCGTTAATTGCGTTAATTTTTTTAACGCGTTAATTATTTAAAATTAATCGCATGCGTTAACGCGTTAATTTTGACAGCGATAATATATATATATATTAAGTATAACAATTATTTATAAACAATTTTTTATAAAACTACTTTTAAAATTTGGAAATTTTTATCATTTACTGCAAGTAGTTGTTTACTCAGTACTTTTAAACTGTGTTTCCTTCTGTTGAACACAAAAGAAGATATTTTGAAGAATGCTTGAAACCTGTAACCATTGACTTCTATAGTATTTGATTTTTCTACTATGGAACTAAATGGTTACAGCATTCTTCAAAATATCTTCTTTTCTGTTCCACTTATTTTTATGCACATTTTGGAATGTCCCATAAAAAAGACATGTATAGTCAAGTCCAAAATTATTCAAACCCCTGACAAATTCTGCCTTAAAGTTACTTTTATTCAACCAGCAAGTTTTTATTGACCAGAAATGACGCTGGCCTCTCCCAAATGATAATAAGAGGATGTACAAGAGACATCATTGTGGGAAAAATATATAATTCTCAGCTTTTATTTACATTTAAAGAAAAACTTTAAAGGCCCGTGCACACCGAGACGTTTTTTTGCTCGCGTTTTCTGTCGACGTTTGACGCCTCATAACTAAATAAAGGGTGTCAATGTGATTGAGCACACCAACGCACAAACCAGGCGCAAAAGTGTCATTTAAAAAAAAAAAAAACGCCTCATGCTCGTTTTTTTGTTCTCCTCCAATCAGATCAGCACTTTTGCTCACGTGCACGAAGCTGCTAAAGTTACTGTAAACAGCACTTGGAGGCGCTCAAGCACAAAACTGTCAATGCGAGCGCACACTGAAGAAGATGCCCAGAGGCCATATGAACATGGAGCTGCTTATTGCTCTGTGAATACTAATCATTTCTTCATCGCTAGAGCTGGAGCTGCTGCTTCAACCATCTATGCTTGTTCGAGTCACCAGTAACTTTATAAACAAACGTGCAAACTTCCTCTCCTCCTCTTCTTCTGTGTTATAAGCGGATGTCAGAAGCTTAAAGTTGTGCAGCGCCATCTAACGTCAAAAGAGTGATTTAGCATACTCTTCAGCTTGACGCCAGTGAAAACCGCTTGGACACTGAAACACTGAAAAACGTCTCGTAAAACGCTGACGATAAACGCAATTAAAAAACGTCCCGGTGTGTAGGAGCCCTAAGTCTGAGTTTGCCAGGGCTATGAATAATTCCTGTATGTGTAGACATGTTTCAAGAAAAATAACAATTCAAAACAAGAACAATGGTGGAGAGTGCATTTTGAACAGGAACACCTCTGTAAATTTGAGCTGAAAATCTGCATGATGAATAAAGTAACAGCGTCCTCACCGATGTCAGTGGCGAGCTGTTTGGTGTGATGAGCGCTGAGTTCTGGAAGCTGCAGGATCACGTCGCAGTACGTCTGCATGGTGGCTCTGGCGATTGAACCCAGCCAATAATCAGCAGTGTTTTCCAGTTCTGGGACATCATCACCTACACACACACACACACACAATGTCAGAAAGAATACATTTCGAAGCATAATAGTTTTAAGAACTAATTTCAAATAACAGATTTATCTGATCGTTTATCCATGATGACAGCACATAATATTTGACTTGATATTTTTCAAGATTCTAGTATTCAGCTTAAAGTGACATCTAGGGCTCTTTTTTTACGGTCCATGCACACAACCGAAATCCATATTTGCTAATTTAAGGACGGGAAAATCCGCTTTGCGCCATGGCACATGGTCTAAAAGGGTTGAGTTTATTTTCTTATTGAGTAATAGGTGTGTTTTGAAAATAAACCAATCAGAGTCTCATCTCCCATTCTCTTTAAGAGCCAGCTGCGTCGCGCCATAAGCGCATTTGCTATTTACAGGACGTAAAGTAAGTGTAAGTGGAAAAACCGAGCATTTCACAAGCAAAAAAACAGTTAACAGTGAACAGGTTTTTTAACAGAAAACAGTTAAACAGAGCATCTACCGCTTAAGAATGAGAGATAAATGATCTACTTTCACTTTCGCTCTTGGATAGGGAAACCTTTACGCGCAGACATCAATTAGCCTATAAATAATTTATTTCGTTTGTTAAGCGCAAAGATTCGTTTCAAAACTATTTCTAAATTCAGTTCTAATGTCCAGCAAACAAATAAATGATTAATAATAACGAAGTGTGATCAAAAACCTGAGTTATATCCTAAAACACATGCTGCGCCCCATATGGTCTAAAACCTGACAGGTGGGCAAATCTAAGCTTGTTTTTAATAAAGCAAATATAAATATGGATATAATAAATAATACTGCTAATAATAATAATATTATACAAAAGCAAATTGTTATGAATGAACTGAAAAAGCCTCCCGAGACGAAGAAGGCAAAAAAGCAGTGGATTTTCATATTTATGTAGGCTAGAAAATAATGTTTTGTAATATTTTAATCCTTTATATTTATATTCTATATATATTCTTATTATATCCTATATATATCCTTAATATAAAATTTTTTCATATGTTAAGATATTTGCTTATTGCTCTACATCTTTTGTGTATTAAGCAGTGTGTAAGCGAGGCGCAACTCTGCGCTGGAGATTAGACCGGGTTTGTTTTGCTCTAATGAAAAATCTATTATAGTTTCTCAAAATAGCAACGCTCCAGCAGTGCGCCTCAGAACGCCTTCCTCTTTAGACCAGAACGCCTATGGGCGCACATATAAGCGCAAATGCATTTGCTATTTAAACAGCTTGGCGCAACACCTCAAAACAACTCTTGCACCAAGCTGAAACTAGCAAACAACTATTGCGCCGCGCCTTGCGCCACACTGCGCCAGGTGTATGATAGAGCCTTTAAAGGATTAACTTGGTTAATTTGGCAAGCCATTGGACAACAATGGTTAGTTCTGCCAAACGAAAAAACTATGCTAATAATATCCGCGTGTTAAGTCATGATGTATAGAATACGGTGTATGGGTCCAAGCCGCTGCTCATTTGAATTGAGAAAATATTCGTTTATGGCCACTTGTTAGTCACATCACACATTAAAGTGAATTATCTATAAAAATGATGGTGTACACAACAATCTCTGGGCTTGCTGTGTCACAGACATCAATATTTGAGCAATTTATTTAAATGTGCATCACTTTTTGGCCATCGGATATTATCAGTCTGTTTTAGACAAAAGCACAGTACAACTGTTGAAATAACATCAACAACACAGTTATTATTTTATTTAATTTGAGCCCATTCAAGGACCTGTGTTTGTAGGTTGCAGGCCTTGATACCATAGCTCAATTCAAGTACTTTCAAGAAGTGTGGGAACCCAGAATATCAAATCAACCATTTTTAAATGAAATAAAACTAATTGTTGGACCTTGTTCTGGAGGGTAAGGCAGTTTGCCGGTGTGTAAGGCCAGTTCCAGAGCCGGATCCTCCTGAGTCACGAACGGCTCCAAATGCAGAGGCAGAGACATGATGTACTGACCGATCTATAGACAAACACAGAGTCCAAGAGTGTCATTACAGTCAACATCTCTGGCTGCTGTTCGTCCTTGTAGGAGCGTCTGGTGATTGTGTTAAACATGGACTAACGAGGTCTTAATATTGTCTTACATTAGTGATGTACTCCTGCGGTGACAGACTGAAGGCCGGAAGATCATCTGTTAGCGTTTCACCCAAACTAGCAGAGCCGCGAGCCTTCAAATAGACAACAACACAATAAATCAAGCATGATGTTTTGCAGGTCTGCTTTACAATGCTGTGAAAACCAAGATTACTTCAGTAAATGTAAACTAAAACTATGATTGTATGGTTTTTGACTGTCCTGTTCTCCTGTGTTTTTGGATCCAATAACAGTGATTAAAATGTAATCGATTTCAGCATGTTCATACTAACATTTCCTGTTTAAAAATATAAATAAGGCTAAAACTACTGAAAAAAATGTTTTAAAGGGCACCCATGATGAAAATCATCGTTTGTAGGCTGTTTGGACAGAACTGTGTGTAGGTATAGTTTGTCCACAGTCAAACTGGAGTGATACAATTTCTCTTTTTTTAAAATAGGATCCAAATCCCTGCAATTTCGAGGCCCACCAAAATGCGATGTAGGAGTGCGGTTTCCCGCCCACCAAATTGATTGACAGCTGCATATTAACTTGGCTCAGTAGTAACACATATAATCCTAACCACTAGACAGAACGTGCGCAAAGCAACAGGGATTAAAAGATCTGTTCAGCTCTCTGTGATCAGCAGCACCTCAAAGGGCTCTATTTTGACGGTCCATGCGCAAAACGGAAAGCGCAGGGCGCAAACGCTTTCAGGGCATGTCAGAATCCATATTTGCTCATTTAAGGACGGAAAAATCCGCTTTGCGCCGTGGCGCATGGTCTAAAAGGGTTTATTTTCTTAATGAGTTATAGGTGTTGTTTTGTATTTGTGTTTTTTGTGCTCTGTTTCTCTGTGTTTTTTCTCTCTCGCTCTGTTCTCCCATATCTGCTTTCATGTATTCTCAGGTTCTGTTCATTGGTCCATTCAGCTGTCAGTCAATCCTCCCCGGTTACATCACTCTTACGTCACATCCAATAAGCAAAGACCACCCGTGTTAAAAGAGCGCGCCAGACCACTCGCCTTCCCTTCCTTGCATTTTTCTCTTTCTCTGCTTTGTCGTTTGTTTGTATTTATCGCGTGCGTTTAGAAATAACCCGTCTAACTGTGTTTTGTTGTTGCTTGCTCGTTTCTGTGTGCACGTTATCCGTCCGTTATTCGTACATCGTTCTTAGTTTATCGTTGTTTACGAGGCTTGGACGAATCGGACAAGTAAGAAGGTCACGTGACATACAACACTTAGGACTACTCTGCTGTCTAGTACACTAGGTTAGGGGCGAGCGCCACGCCTTGTACTTTTTGGATAGATAGAGTAGAAAGTTAGGACTCGGAAGATCTTCGTGTGTTAATTATACTGTTTTTCACATAGTTAGTTAGCTAGATGCTTCTGGGGAGTTAGATTTATTTTGGGTTTTGTTCTTTTCATTTCTTTAGCGCCGCCCGCGTCCCTTCTGCCAGCTCTCTTGTTTTTTCCCCGTCTTTATTTGTCTCAGTGTTGTACATATTGTAAATAGTATATTTTTGTCCTACTTACTTTTTCTTTATTATTTTTGATTAATTCATTGTTGTTGTTCACTTTGGGATTGTAAATAAAAGCACACATTTTTTTGCCATTACTTTGGTTGTCTTTCCACTCATTCGCTGTTTATATAAATATATTTTAATTAAATAAATGTCAAACCCCACAACCCTAGACTAACATCAGGGGTTTGTAACAAGTGTGTTTTGAGAAAAAAACAATCAGAGTCTCATCTCCCATTCCCTTTAAGAGCCCGCTGCGTCAAACCATAAGCGCATTTGCTATTTACAGGACGTAAAGTATGTGTAAGTGGAAAAACTGAGCATTTCACAAGCAAACAGTTAACAGCTTTTTTAAACAGAAAACAGTTAAACAGAGCATCTACCGCTCAAGAATGAGAGATAATGGATCACTTTCACTCTTGGATAGGGAAACCTTTACGCACAGACATCAATTAGCCTATAAACAATTTATTTTGTTTGTTAAGCGCAAATATTCATTTCAAAACTATTTCTAAATTCAGTTCTAATTTCCAGCAAACGAATAAATGAACAATAATAACCAAGTGTGATCAAAAACCTGAGTTATATCCTAAAACACATGCTGTGCCCCATATGGTCTAAAACCTGACAGGTGGGCAAATCTAAGCTTGTTTTTAATAAACAAATATAAATATGGATATAATAAATAATACTGCTAATAATAATAACATTATACAAAAGCAAATTGTTATGAATGAACTGAAAAAGCCTCCGGAGATCAAGGCAAAAAAGCAGTGGATTGTCATATTTATGTAGGCTAGAAAATAATGTTTTGTAATATTTTAATCCTTTATATTTATATCCTATATCTATTCTTATTATATCCTATATATATCCATAATATTAAATTTTTTTTATATGTAAAGATATTTGCGTATTGCTCTACATCTTGTGTGTAGGCTATTAAGCAGTGTGTAAGCGAGGCGCAACTCTGCGCTGGAGTTTAGACCGGGTTTGTTTTGGTCTAATGAAAAATCTATTATAGTTTCTCGAAATAGCAACTCGCCAGCAGTGCGCCTCAGAACGCCTTCCTCTTTAGACCAGAACGCCTATGGACGCAAATGCATTTGCTATTTAAAGAGCGTGGCGCAACGCCTTAAAACCACTCTAGCACCAAGCTGAAACTAGCAAACAAGTATTGCCTTGCGCCACATTGCGCCGGGTGTATGATAGGGCCCAAAGACTAGTTTCAAACATTTTTAAAACATGAATGTTTGTAATGAAGTAAAGACAGTAAAAGCACTATGTAATTTGTTATTCCAGAAAGGCTTTCATTTACTCCACAACAAATACATCAATTATCCAGAAGTTTATATTGTAGTATTTCTTTTTCTTTTCTGTCACTGTGCTGTTCATCTACATGGAAATGGAGCCACAGAGATCTCTCTGTATTGCTCTGACAGGCATGTTTGAACGGTGGGCAGGGAGAACCAGCTCATTTGCATTAAAGGCACAGATAACAAAAACAGCTACAGTGTGCTCAGAGTTAAAAATCCCAATGTTCAGAAAGGTATAATAAATAGTCTGATGGGTATTTTGAGCTGACCCAAAAGACTTAGCTTAAACCTTGAAAAAGAGGTGAAATACATGCCCTTTAAAATAACAATAAATGAAAAATAAGTTTAAAATAGCATTGAAATAAAAACAGATTTAAAAATGCAAAACTATAATAGCTGTGGTGCAAACCGACCTCTGGTTTGTTGAGGAGGAAAAGCTGCTGTTTGATTTGCAAGAACACAGAGTCGAAGGCGAGCTGATTGGCTTGTTGGTTTAGACGCGTCAGAGCGGCGCGAGTCTCGGCCAATAAGCTGGAGTTTCCTGTTCCTTTCTCCTAAAACAAAAATCATACATGCAAAAAATAGTGTTTGCAATACTGATTTAATGACCTATCAAAACATCGATTTACTGATTACTATGGATTTTGAACATTGATTTTTACAAACATTTGACATAATGCAAGTACAAAAGTCAGCCAAATATATAACATATACTGTATTTAGTTCTTAAATGCTTTAATTTTTAAAAATTATATATATATATATATATATATATATATATATATATATATATATATATATATATATATATATATATATATATATATATATATATATATATATATATATATATATATATACACTGCCTTTAATTCACTGTGATTCAGATATTATGACACTATGCAATCTGTTAAAATTAAGGAAGACAACAATAATCAAAAAAACATATATGGATGGATGGATGGATGGATGGATGGATGGATGGATGGATGGATGGATGGGTGGATGGATGGATGGATGGATGGGTGGATGGGTGGATGGGATAGCTTCTTATTGTTTGTGAAAACATTTCCTTCTACATTTGACCACATAAACGCATCTCCAAATCCCATCAAATCTAGTGCTATATGCAAATTTAATTAGGTTACGTCAACTAAAGCTTCGGAAACACAGCGATTTAATTAAATATCAGGAGGCTTTATACTTCACTAGTGTCCGGCGATCTCCACCATTACTTTCCATGATATCAGAAATATCACATGAAGTGACCTGGTGTAAAGAGTAGCATTAATGTTGGTGTATAAGTGTTACAGCACTGTATATAAAGCAGACCTTGAGTGAGTGCAGCGTCTCCAGCAGGTTATTGTACTCTGCTGTGTTGCTCTGCTGCAGGTAATTGTACTCCTGCCAGGGGTTCTTCTGGCTCCTCCTTTCAGCCACACCCTCTTGCAGACCAGTGAGACTCCTGGGATTAAACCCCTCCCACAGGAAACGCCCCGCCCTCCCCAGGATCCTGCAAATCACAATGCAGAACTATGATATATGACAGAAAATACAGCAGATGAGCATTTCCAAATCAGTATTTAGTGGAAGTTAGCTACTATGACCCTTAAATGTAGCTGATGTTTTTACACTCTAGACAGTTTTGTCGGGAAATGATATGAATATTATTATTATTTAGCGTTTTACATCCTCAGTTCCCTTTAGTGTGTAACATTGCTGTTTGAGCCTAAAGTTAAACGTTATTATTGTCTGACTGAAGTTGATTTTGTAATGTAATTATTATCATAATTAAAAATGATTTAAAATATGCTATTATATGAACAAACATTACTATTTAAATTACATTAAAGTATTTAAATTATCATTAAGAATATTACTAATATTATTATTGATAAAATTGCTCCATATCATTTGTACATCATCATCACAGGTAGGATCATTTCTTGTATTCCCAATAGATTTCTCCATTGTAAAAAATCTAAATAAAATGGTAAAAATTTTACAAAAACTTATATTTATAGTTTTGTGAATGTTGCATTTTTTTCAAACTATACCCTGATGCAAGTTTTCACATTTGTTGCCTTTCAAAAACATTTTTTAAATAATAAATAAAAAAAATGATAGGCATAATAATAAAAAAACAGATACTGCAAATATCCAAATATTAAAGAAAAATTCAAGACAATTTAGTAAAATAATTACTTGTTTGAGAGCTGCTGTTCAAATGCTCCACACTGTCTCAGCAGCTCTCCACAGGTGGCGATGATTCTAGAAAACACAAGAACAAAAACATTAACAAACTTTCACACAAACACAATTGGATTTTTAGCAGTACTAATTAAATAAGCCCCGCCCACCTGACAGAGTTCTGAAAAGCTGTCCAATCTTCAGTAAACACCTCAGAAGTGGGCGTGTCCTCTAGCTTGTACTTCTTCCTTATTGACTGAAGGGTGACAGAAAAGTCTGAGACGTACCTGAGAGAGAGAGAGAAACATTATTATTATTATTATTATTATTATTATTATTATTATTATTATTATTATTATTTGTATTTACTTATTATTATTTGTATATAGTTAAGTTATTTTTCATTATCCTTTTAATAATCATATTAGCCTTTTTCTTCTATGCATTTATTAAATGTCTATTTGCTTTATATGTATTATATAATTTCTATACTATTTTATGAATTGTTGATGTAATTTGCAATTCTTTAGCAATATGAGTCAAATCATGCCAATAAAGCTCTTCTAAACTTGAATTTGAAAAAGAGAGAGAGAAAAAAAAAACATCCTGGGCTCCTAAAGAACACTGTGACAACAAACTTCTGTTTATTCTGCCCCAAATATGCAAACTAATTTACATAACTGTACAAAATCTACACTATGTATAACTGTAATTAATATTATCAATATCAGAAATGTCATGTCACAAACGCACAGATATTCAGTAGGGATTTCATGATAATAGAGTTCGGTACCAATCGATACTGAAATTTTAAAAACGTCCCTGTATGTGTGGTTACACTCAGTTAACAGCGGTGAGTTTGGTGAACTGATGACCTTCACGGCCAATCACAGTAATTTCTGTTGAGCAACTGAACACAATGCCAAATCAGCGATGTTTAAGAACGCACTCAACAGTGCTTAAATGTTAGCGGGTATTGGACTTTTTAAGAATTTCAGTATCGATTGGTACTGAATTCCAGTATCATGACAAACCAAATACACAGTTGAAGTCAAAACCTTTTAGCTTGTGACACCTTAAAAAAAAACAATGTCAGTGAATCATGACCCCCAATATCCTGGTGGTGGTTATAAATATACAAACCTTGACCAATTGGTGTTTGTGCACCTTTATTTGCAAGTCAATTCTGTAATTGCAAGTCTGTATTTTTGGCGACCGCCACTCGGAGGCCATTATCCAGTTTCAGTCGTGGCCTGAATTTATTTTTAATGTACTTAAGTGTCATAAAGGTGTCAGAACGTTTAACCTGGTCCCATAAAATCTGATGCTATTACTTCCATAATAGTGTCAGATGCAGCAGATTGATTTCATGGCACCAGGTTAAACTTTCTGACACCTTCATGGCACTCACACATGAATTGCTGAACTTTTCTTTTCTCAAAACCGTACAGAAAAAAAAAAAAAAAAACATTTTCAAAGTAACATGAAAACAAAAAAGACACACAATACAGTTAATGGTCATTGACTTGTCAATATACACAGTGTTAATGGTCACCGAATACAATCTTATTTACATTCATAGTTATCATTGATAAAATGTTGTTAAATACTATTTTGTTAAGAGTTACAAAGATCAACAGGCTCCAGATATAAATAAATAAAAATATCACAATAAAAATAAAACATTACATTTCTTCTTAACCATTTATCCCATATGCAGAAATTTTATAGGCTTGTTGTCTCAAAGAATGCGTCAGTACTTCCATATCATACACCTCTTTTACAATATCATGCCGTTCACCTCCAGATGGGGTCTCTATCTTGAGACATTTCTTTGTAATGGCCTTTTAAAAGACGCATTGAGAGTAAAAATCTCTTCTACAAGAGCGTCCTGGCCAAGATTAGGCAGTACACGTCACATGGGTCTAACAAACAACAAACAAATAACAATTAAAGTTTAACCTGGTGCCATTAATTCAATTCAATTCAATTCAGCTGTATTTGTATAGCGCTTTTACAATGTCGATTGTGTCAAAGCAGCTTCGCATAAAGGGTCATAGTAATTGGACCAGGGTAGTTCAGTTTTTAGTGTTTAAGTTCAGTTCAGTGTGGTTTAAATCATTACTGAGAGTCCAAACACTGAAGAGCAAATTCATCAATGCGTAGCTCTACTGATCCTGAACCATGCAAGCCAGTGGCGACAGCGGAGAGGGAAAAAAAACCTCACCGATAGGAGAGTCATGATAAAAAAACCTTGAGAGAACCAGACTCAGTCCGGCACAACCATTTTAATTTCTCCGCTGGCCAAATTAATCCGCATTATATTCTTTTTATGTCTTCTGAATCTGTAATGTTATTAATAACTTGAAGGTAACAGAAAAAGTCTTGTTTTTCTATGTTATATGCATTTGAATAACTTGCTGAATTAACTTAGTTAAGCCTTTAAATCTTACTTTACGCTGAATACTAGTATCTTGAAAATCTAGTCGAATATTATGTGCTGTCATCATTCTATTGTAGTCGAGTATCTAGTCGAATATTATGTGCTGTCATCATGGTGAAGATCAGTTATTAGAAATGTGTTGAAAAATAAAATCTCACTGTTAAACAGAAGTTGGGGAATAAATGTACAGGGGGGCTCATAATTCTGACTTAAACTGTACATATTTGCATAGTTGATTATCTATTCAAGCTCTTGTTCTCTCCAAACTGGATTACTGCAACTCTCTACTAGCCGGGCTCCCAGCTAACTCTATCAAGCCTCTTCAGATGCTCCAGAATGCAGCAGCACGAGTGGTCTTCAATGAACCTAAAAGAGCACATGTCACTCCACTGCTCATCCGTTTGCACTGGCTGCCAGTTGCTGCTCGCATCAAATTCAAAGCTCTGATGTTTGCCTACAATGCGACTTCTGGCCTTGCTCCTTATCTGCTCTCACTTCTGCAGATCTATGTGCCCTCCAGAAACTTGCGTTCTGTGAATGAACGTCGCCTCGTGGTTCCATCCCAAAGAGGGAAGAAATCACTTTCGCTCACGCTCACGTTCAATCTGCCCACTTGGTGGAATAAACTCCCTAACTGCATCAGAACGGCTGAGTCACTCGCTGTCTTCAAGAAACGACTAAAAACTCAACTATTTAGTCTCCACTTCACTTCCTAATCTGGAATTGCCTCTCTGGATAAACCACTAACTGTACTCAAAAAAATAAAATAAATAAATAAAATAGAAAAATAAAAAAAATTACTAGTACTTTCCTTCTTAGACTTTACAGACCTGAAACTTGCCTACAGCACTTATTCATTGTTGCTCTTATTGTTGTGTAAATTGCTTCCTTGTCCTCATTTGTAAGTCGCTTTGGATAAAAGCGTCAGCTAAATGACTAAACATAAATGTAAATTTATTTACTACATAAATTATTTTAATTTATTTGACATTTCTCTGAAAATCTAATAGTATTCCCTGTTGCACACATTGTTAAAACGCTTTGGCATCACTGCAAAAGAATAAAGCAGCATGCTGACCTGTGGGCAGTGTGTTTATGTCTGTGTAAGTGTAGTAAATGTGTGTGCATGATTCATACTTGTTGAAGAGCGCGCGCAGGGCTTTGATGAGCCCACACACAGCGAGACCATCCGTGAACTTCACACAGCGATCCACAGCAGCCGCCGCCAAACCAAACACCTTCTGAACCGAGTGTGTGAGCTCTAATACACAGTCCAGAACCTCACCACGCTCCTAACACACATACAGAGAGTGTAAGAGAGAGAGAGACATTATTATTTTTATTGATGTACATGAATATGATATATTGAATAATATGATGTATTATTAATATTTGTATTTAATTATTATATTTTTTATATATGTATGTTTTAATTTAAACTTTATAAATGCTTTGGCAATACATTTGTAAAATTCGTCATGCGAATAAAGCAATTATTGAATTGAATTGAGAGAAAAACACAGGCGTCACGGTGGAGCAGTGGGTAGCACGTTCACCTCACAGTAAGAAGGTCGCTGGTTCGAGCTTTGGCTGGGTCAGTTGGCATTTCTGTGTGGAGTTTGCATGTTCTCCCTGTGTTGGTGGGGGTTTTTCCGGGTGCTCCGGTTTTCCCAGTCCAAACACATGCGGTGTAGGTGAATTGGGTAGGCTAAATTGTCCATAGTGCATGTGTTTGAATGAGAGTGTATGGGTGTTTCCCTGTGATGGAAAGGCATCTACTGATTAAACATATGCTGGATAAGTTAGTGGTTCATTCCACTGTGGCGACCCTGGATTAATAAAGGGACTAAGCCGAAAAGAAAATGCCTGAATAAGAGAGACAGAGATCCACATTGCTAACCACTGAGCCACCGTGCCACCTTCTCTATTAATATATATTTTTTACATTTATTTATTTTCATTTAGTTCAGACCATAAAATCACAACAGGTCAAACAACATCAGAACATACAAACAAAAACAAATCTGCATATCCGTCTGTATGCTTATCATTTGTGTCAGATAAAAAAAAAAAAAAACAGTAAAGCCTCACCAGTGGAACAGCACTGAGCTGGATCAGCAGGTTTGTCTCTTCCAGGCCTCCGTACTGAATCTGGTAAGTCTTATAAGGTGAATAAACACACGACACCAGCTCTGCCACCTTCAGGAGGTTACACTCGCCTGAATCAAACACACACGAAGAATGTGATGAACAAAAAACATCACGTTCTCACACACAGTCTATATCACATAGTAACATCATTATATTTTAATTAAGTATTACAATATTTACTACTACTAATAATAATTATAATAATAGCAAGAATAATTGTTAAATAATTAAAAAAATGTTAATATAATTTTATTTTAATTCTAATTTATTAAAATTGTATAAATTTAAAATACAATTTACAAAACTTTATTGTAAATTTATTTACAACAATTTTACAATACCATAACTTACGATATCTGACAGTTTACAATACTATTTAAGAAGGAAAAAAATTATATAAATATTGAACAAAAACAGCAGGGTAAAGAACATTGTAAGGGTGGTCTTGCATTATTCAAACTTTTTTAAATTAAATTATTAAATATTTTATTACATTAAATAAATTAAATGAAAATGTAATAATAATAAATTATTTTTATCTTATTATTATTTGACATTTTTATTTATTTTTGTATTCATTTATTAAAATATAAGATTATTTGAATATTTCAAAAAAATATTTTATTATTATTATTTATAATTCAATATATTTATTTTTGCATTCAAATAATTAATAAAAAAATAATATTTTATTTATTTTAATATTTTATTATCTTAATGTTATTTATTTTTGTATTCAAATAATGAATTAAAACAACAAAATTTTACTATATTGTCATCCATTATTTCATTAATATATTATTATTTATAATCAATCTATTTATATTATTGTATTTTCACAATTAATTTTAAACTTAAATGTGTTCGAAAAAACAATAAGTGACTATTTGCTAATATTTGTCACTAGAAAACACTAACCTAATTTCTCAAAGTATCAAATCTCTTTATTTCCATTGTGATGCACTCCAGCAATTTCTCTACACATAAACAGTCAAATAACTAAAACACACCGAGCTGCGGCTGCATGGCCGCCTCCAGGCTGCGGCTGAAGTTTGCTGCCGTCTGATGAAGCTCCAGCAACACGTCCAGACGGCAGTCTCCAGAGCAGCGCTTCAGAGTCTCAGCAATGCAGTCTGGGATTGAAGGCACCATCGCCCCCAGCGTCTGGATCATCAGCACTGTGAGCACTTCACACGGGTTCCTGAAGACCTACACACACACATATAAAACAGTGTGTGTGTGTGTATACATTATTTTTTAAAGGGGACGTATTATGCAAAATCACTTTTATAAGGTGTTTAAACAGTTGTGTGTCAGCAGTGTGTGAATATAACCAGCCTCTAATGGTAAAAATTTATTAGTTTTATTTATTTATAATTCACTTGATAAAAGCAGTCTGCAGAAACACTTTGATTGATATTCTAACTTTGTACGCATCATCTGCGGGGGAAGCACCGCCCATTAGTGATGATCTCTTCCTCATTAGCATAGGACAATAGTCTTGTTTTAGAATCTGCCTCTATGCTGAGACACAGGCATTTGTAGCTCCGCCCTTTTTTAAAGAGAGCACAAGCTCATTTGAATTTAAAGGGCACCTATGGTGAAAAATCTACTTTTCAAGCTGTTTGGACAGACGTGTGTAAGTATAGTGTATAGACCATCATATTGGGGTGATAAAAACACACCGAGTCCTTTTTTTCAATTTAAAAACATAAAAGCTGTGGACCAATTGGAGCGGTTTTGAGATAAACCGCAACTTGACATAGGAGTGCGCCCCGCCCAGCAATATTGATTGACAGGCGCGCATTACCATATTCTCAGTTGTTGTTTCATGTCTGCCATTTTCAGCCTGTTAGTCAAAGCGATGTCACCAAAGAAACACTTTTGCTCTGTTTTTAGATGTAAAGCTCATTGGGCTTAACACAAGATCAACATTCACCACGATCGCTCTCATCTGCGCCATTGTTTGTAACTTTAGGTGGGTTTGCAAACATGTGTACTTTTCATTGACTGTGTGTTTTGAACAGAACCTAAACTGGCGCACTCACAATAATATTAAATCTTTAAAAAAAGGGAAAAACTATGTGCCCTTCAAAGCTAAAGTCAACAAAAACACAATCAGGATCAAAGCCTAAAAGGGGCCGTTTCAAAAAGTTATAAATCATTATATGTGGGCTACTTTGAGCGAAAAAGTCACACACACGCTCTGATGCTGTGTTCACACCAGACGTGGTACACGCGGATAAATCGCGCGTAAATAGCCGCGTGAACATTTGAGTTTACTCGCTTCATTCACACGTCAAACCCCACTTCATTCGCCCGTCAACAACCGCTTCATTCGCGTGTCAAATTCACTTCAGAACAGACGCGGATTCGCGTGATGGGCAGGGCTTCTGTCTGCCCGGTGACTCTAGCTTCATAGCTAAAGGGCTAACATGGATTTTATGAAGAAAATAACAGTGTTTATGTGCTTTATGAAAGATGATAAACACCGCCGATACGTTTAGAGCCGTGTCTGAGCCCACTACATCCTTTTAGAGGTGCATCCAGCTCTTTAAGCGCATAGACTCTTCCAGAAACTGAACCTGGCTGATGGAGGTTTACAGCGGTGCTTCTGACTGAGCCCAGCCCAGTTTGATGAACTTCTTGTCGGTGTCTGCTGGGGGATTTCACCTGGGACACCGACAACAGGCGATAAGATAGATGTCTATTCACGTGTTTGCATTGACTTAACATGTAAATCACTCGCGCTTGACGTGCGTGCCGCGTCTGGTGTGAACTCAGCATAAGACAGAGGTGTCAAAGCCAGTTCCTGGAGGGCCGCTGCTCTGCACAGTTACAACCCCACTTCAACACACTTACCTGTAGGTTTTAAACAAGCCTAAAGACTCAATTAGTTGGATCAGGTGTGTTTAATTAGGGTTGGAACTAAACTGTGCAGAGCTGCAGCCCTCCAGAAACTAGCTGACACCTGTACTTTAGGCGCATCAGAGACTTATTTTACATCTTGTAAAAATGTGCATAATAGGTCCTCTTTAAATTCACTTCCATTAAACCCACCAATAGTAAATCACAACCATCCAATCAACTCCCAGTGAACAAAATTAAGCCCCGCCCAACATTTGATCTCATTCAAAAAGCGGTTTCACTCCAATATACACAACCACTGTACTACAAAAATTAAATAATAACTAAAATTAATCAGTAAAATTGCATTTAAATTACTTTCCTAATTACTTAGTCAGAAAAGTCCGTTAAATTATGTAATAATTGAATACTTAAAATCCACATTAATCTCAATTTATAGACAACAAAATTAAAAATTAGAGTCAAACAGGGCCTTAACAAATGAACAAAAAGAAATTGTGTGTTATTTTTTTACCTGGCTGCTCCACTGAAGCTGTGTGTGCCATGTGGACAGAAGTGTGTCGTAAAACTCTGAGAGCTGCTGTTTCAGAGGAGCGTCTGACTGACAGATGCTTTCCCACACAGTCAACAACTGGGCCTTAAACACACAGGTTGATTTTCATGCTTATGTTCACACATGCATAATAAAACAAAAGTGTATAAAACATTGTCCAGTACAGTGTCAGATTTAAATACATGCATCATTTCCGGATAACTCTTAATTAAAAAATATATAATAATAAAATACTGCACCTTGTGGCACTTGTAGTAGTAAGCCAGTAACTGAGGCATTCTGTCCATCTCGGTAAAAACTCTAACAAAAAGCTTTGCTTGATCTGAAACAGCACAGAAAAATAAAGATCATCATCACAGCATGATAAAAGCATATTAAAAACATAAAATGATGATTCTCATATTCTGCAGCATGTGTTGAAAATTTATTTTGGTTGCAAAATGTACACATTTGAGCTTAGGTAGGTTTGTTTTCCATGTTTCTGAAAGAAACTCTTTTTAAACTTAGCTACAGAATGAAACAAAAATACTGTAAAAACAGTAATATTGTGAGATATGTACAATTTTGAAAAGTTTCTATTTTTAAAATTGCATTTGTTTGAAGATATAAATAAAATAAATCACATTTTCAGTATAAACTTTAAAAAGTACAACAAAAATACTCCTTTCCATGTCGCTAATATAAATAAAGTATTTCTTAATTGAATTTATAGAAAAAGGGTGTCTTGTTAAGATGGACGGACGGACAAACGGACAGACAGACAGATAGATAGGTAACTAGCCCAGTCAGACAGACAGACAGACAGACAGACAGACAGACAGACAGACACAGACAGACAGACAGATAGACAGATAGACAGATAGACAGATAGATAGATAGATAGATAGATAGATAGATAGATAGATAGATAGATAGATAGATAGATAGATAGATAGATAGATAGATAGATTGATTTTAGGCAAAAACAGCTTGTTATTCTGCTTGATGTTGCAAACTGATATTTTCTTATTATATTATTCTACTTTTTGTTTATAGTTATGAACACACTTGTTTATAAAGCGAGTCGTTTGACTGTTTTCTGCCGTTCTGTAATCCTAGTCATTTCTCCCATAGGCTGAACTGAATCAGAAGTTCTAAAACAAGCGCACTTCCACATCACAGAATAAGGTCAATAAGTCTGATGCGAGCGTGACCTGTGGCAAGAGAGTTGAAAGTGGAGACAATTTGTGTGCTGGTCAGAGCCTCCAGGCGGTTCTTCAGGGCCTCCAGCTGAACACACTTCTCACTGTAGTCCGGTGTGTCCACCAACATCGCCAAACTACCCTGCATGGCGGTCAGTTTACTGCTGATTACAGCCACGTCCTGGAACACACACACACGAGCAGTTCACACATTATTGTTAAAGTTGGCATAAATTGGAAGTTTCTGAGACTTTTACTTCAGTAAGTTAATGTACTTCCAATTTTGTGTCTGAACCGTGTCATCAGAGAAGGAGCCAATCCAAATGCAGAAGCAAATGGTCAGACTTTGATTGAAGATTACCAAAGCAAACTTTATTTTTCAGTGGATTAACTTGCACAGATTAATTGTTCTAAAGAATAACATGTGCTCTAGCAAAATAAAGATTGTAAACTTTGATTCCATACAGACTTTACCTTAAAATAACCATCTAACTGCAGTCAATTAATCGAACCACAGTTGTTTCTGACAACTACATATGATGCAGTTTCTTTAAAGGGCACCTATGGTGAAAAATCTACTTTTCAAGCTGTTTGGACAGACACGTGTGTAGGTATAGTGTTTAGACCGTCATATTGGGCTGATATAAACACACAGTGCTTTTTTTTTTCAATTTAATAACAAAACAAACAGTGGACTAATTGGAGTGGTTTTCAGACCGACCGCAACTTTACGTAGAAGAGCGGTCCCCCCGCCCACCAATATTGATTGACAGCCTTGCATCACGATCATATCCTCAGTTTCTTGTTGCACGTCCGCCATTTTCAACGTGTGAGTCAAAGCGATATCACTAAAGGAACACCCGTGCTCTATTTTTTTTTTTTGGTGAAAAGCTCATGGGGCTCAACACAAGATCAATATTCTCCATATTATCTCTCTAATTGGAATTATTGCTTTTGCCTTTTGCGTGGCGCAGCACCGTGCATTTCGGAGTTCTGAGCGTGGGTTTCTGTCGGGGTGCACGCTGCGGAGCTTCGGGTCAGCGGCTCGGTGCGGCGGAGGTTTCTGTCGGGGTGCACGAGGCGGAGCTTCGGGTCAGCGGCTTTGCGCGGCGTGGGTTTCTGTCGGGGTGCACGCGGCGGAGCTTCGGGTCAGCGCCTTTGTGCGGAGGCTTTGTGCGGAGGTTTCTGTCGGGGTGCACGTGGCGGAGCTTCGGGTCAGCGGCTTTGTGCGGTGGAGGTTTCTGTCGGGGTGCACGCGGCGGGGCTTCGGGTCAGCGGCTTTGTGCGGCGGAGGTTTCTGTCGGGGTGCACGTGGCGGGGCTTCGGGTCAGCGGCTTTGTGCGGCGGAGGTTTCTGTCGGGGTGCACGCGACGGAGCTTCGGGTCAGCGGCTTTGTGCGGCGGAGGTTTCTGTCGGGGTGCACGCGGCGGGGCTTCGGGTCAGCGGCTTTGTGCGGCAGAGGTTTCTGTCGGGGTGCACGTGGCGGGGCTTCGGGTCAGCGGCTTTGTGCGGCGGAGGTTTCTGTCGGGGTGCACGTGGCGGAGCTTCGGGTCAGCGGCTTTGCGCGGCGTGGGTTTCTGTCGGGGTGCTCGCGGCGGAGCTTCGGGTCAGCGGCTTTGCGCGGCGTGGGTTTCTGTCGGGGTGCACGCGGCGGAGCTTCGGGTCAGCGGCTTTGTGCGGCGGAGGTTTCTGTCGGGGTGCACACAGCGGAGCTTCAGGTCAGTGGCTTTGCGTGCCGTGTGTACCCCGACAGAAACCCACGGCGGAGCTTCGGGTCAGCAGCTGCATTCGGTGCCTCAGTCAAAGTTAATTTAGTGTGTGTGGTTATTAGTCTCGGTGTACAAGCTCGGCACTTGGGTCTGAACTCTCTGCTTGGTCTGTTTTCCGACTCATACATGTACGACTGAATGCTCATCCTAGCATAGCTTAGCTTCTTTCTCTGTCTGTCTGCCTGTCTGTTGTAAAAACAAAGCGTGGGAGCTCTTGGCTCCGCCCGCTTGTTATGTTGGGCGGGAAGCCGAAACTGTGAAGCAACACGCCCCTAAAACAGCAAACTGTGTACACGCCCCCAACATGACACTATTTAACACATTATAATAAAACATCTGAACTGTGTGTTGAACTGAACCTAAACTGGCACACTCAGAAGAACCAGAATATTAATATTAAATCATTAAAAAAGGGGCAAACTAAGTGTCCTTTAATAGGCACAAGTGAAACCATAAATAGACATGTAAATTTAAAAAAATGTGAAACTGTTTGTGTAAAGTGTCATAAGTAGAAAGAGTTTAAAAACTTCTAGCACCAGCAATTGGCAACAGCTTGTTTAGAAAATAATAATAAACAGCTAAAGTAGTTTTCAGTAGCAAATCTTCCTGACATATTGTTTTCTTATTGTGTGTGAGTTTTCTATGTGCAGTATTTACAGAATGCAATAAATTCCTTTAATAATTTAAAAGGTATAAAGTGACAACTTCCAATTAAACTTAATAATTTGTAATGACTCTTTAATAAATACAAAGCATGACAAAGTCACCATGAAACAAATCTAATATTGCGTAATTGTTATTATTTCTTAGACAAAATAATCATCAGCCAAATTGCATAACTGTAATCATCACCTGTGTTTTAAAGGTCTCCTCGATGTCAGCACTGAGTGTGCTCCACTTATCGGCCTCCTGCAGCGCTTCTGCTGCCAGCTGCATGCGAGACTTCACCTGGTCAATCTCCACCAGCACCTGCCAGAACACACCATGCATCACTGTGCTGGACAAACAATGCTTTATTCTGTAGAGCAAGCTGATGTACAAAGGAGACGTTTGTACAATATCTGCCTGTAATGACCTATAAAATGATGATTTGTATATTCGGCGGCATGTTTTATAATTATTTTGGTTGCGCAATTTCTAAATTTGGGGTAAGTTGGGTTTGTTTTCCAAGTTTTCCAGATGACTTTTTTTTTCCAAGTGAATGAAAGAAACAAATACAGTAACACCAGTAGTATTGTGAAATATTATTATATATTTAAAAAATGCAGTTTTCTGATCTAATATATTTTAAAAAGTTATTTATTCCTTTGATTAAAAGCTGAATTTTCTATATTATCACTCTTGTGCATCCTTATAGACATTTTTGTATTTTTTTAATTTGATTTTACATGTTGATCTTTGTTGGCTGAATTAATGCAAACAGAATATAGTTTGGGGGAAAAGGTGTAGAAACTTTTGTACTTTTATCATTTCATCAATCTATTTTAGACTCAATTTAGAAATTGTAGCAAACATTCAAGACAAAACATTTAAACCACATTTAAACTGCAATATTTAATTCCAGTGCAATTTGGGAAAAAGGAGTCAAACATTATTTGTTAACCACCCATCATTTTGCTGGCAACTACAATGTAAAAAAATATATATATATATATATATATATATATATATATATATATATATATATATATATATATATATATATATATATATATATATATATATATATATATATATATATATATATGTGTGTGTGTGTGTGTGTGTGTGTGTGTGTGTGTGTGTGTGTGTGTGTATATATATATATATAATATGCACATATTTTAGGTTTGGCATGTGGAAAAAATGTACATTTTGTCTTATTAAAATTCATAAATTGCGCAAAATTCATTAATATTGTGCAATTATATTATGTGGGTGTATTAGTGTAGATATCAAAAAATATATATATTTATTTTATGTTCATCAAAGCTGAGCAGTTTTCCCTGAAGATAAAAAAATAATAAAATGATCTGATACAAAGGAGGATATTTTTAGCATATAATTTAAAATGTAAACAAAAAAATTGTAATTTACATTCATTCATTTATTCATTCTTTTATTTTATTTTCGGCCTAGTCCCTTTATTAATCTGGGGTCACCACAGCGGAATGAACTGCCAACTTATCCAGTATATGTTTTATGCAGCGGATGCCCTACCAAGTAATTTACATATATATATATATATACATATATATATATATATATATATATATATATATATATATATATATATATATATATATATATTCTGCAAATTCAGTTAATTAATACTATATATATCTATATCTATATCTATATCTATATATATATATATATATATATATATATATTTATATATATATATATATATATATATATATATATATATATATATATATATCATTATGCAGCAGGGAAAATAATTCTTGAACATGTCATGTTTTTTCTTGGGAATAATATTTCTAAAGGCTTTTTTTAATGATTGCAGCTTAAAGACACCTCTCATATGGAGAATGAAGTCACATGCATTGTCAGGTGTGAGTTTTTCCACAGTCTTCAACAGGTTCTGTGGGTCTCAACTATCAAATCTGAGCTTTATTATTTTTATTTTCAATTGGATTCGAGTCAGGTGATTGGCTGGGCCATGATTTTCCTTCTCTAAGAGAATTTGAGAGTTTCCTTGGCTGTGTTCTGGATCATTGTCTTGCTGAAATGTCCACCCAGTTTTCATCTTCATCCTCCTGCTAATGTAGATGTTGGACTGAAGCAGCTGATAATCATTTACACTGAGAAAGAGCAGAGGCTTGCTGAAGAACTACTGAGAGATTTCAGCTGCTGTCTGGGATTTTACTGCCTTTCTACACCTCCTTTTCTTCATGTGTTCAATGCTTTTTTCCTGCGTCATTTCATTTTATTACTCATAATTTAAATAGTAAACTATTAATATTGTTTTCTTTGCATACATGGATTTCTTTGGTTGCTTTAAACATTCAATGAAAATTTGAAGTCAACGGCACCTTTACACATGTTTTCTGAGAAAAATGGTGACGTGTTCAATACTTATTTCCCCCTCTGTATTAGGATAAGAGATGACTTGTACCACATCTTCAATAAAAGTCTCCAAATGTTGAAAAACATGACACTTACTTTATATGATAGACATTTTGGACCAATATGTCCATACAGTGAGTTTTAAAAAGTCTTTGTTAAAAGCATAATAAATCAAAAACCAAACCAGCTATGAGCAGAATTGCAACCTTACATTGACCTAATACATACTAAGAGCACTCTAAGATCAAGTAAATAATTGAGGCTAATTACTATATAATGGTATGTTATCTCTATCACCCTCTCTGACAATCCCTGTATCCACAAAATATGAAGTGATTTGGATGTGTGTATTTTAGGGATGGGAAGATTAACCGATATGTATCGATACGCGGTCATGCGCGTGCACGATGCGAGTGCATCGGTTGAGCAGCAGAGGATGAATGAAATTTTGGAAGCAAATCGAGATGCATCGGTTTTTGCGAGATGCATCGGTTTTTCCGAGATACAGCTTATATTTTTAATATAGAATGTATTTTTTATTTATTAACAAGTGTTGTCAACCTGTTTTTGGCGCATAATTTAATCGACCTACATAAAGTAAGCCTTATCAACGGATTTGCGGATGTGTACACTTACACTACAACTCAGTGTATCAGGTACACAATGTGAAAACGATAGTGACCGGTTATGAAAATGAAGTGACGTGTCGCGGACCTCTATTCTGCCGCCCTATGCGCGGATATAACTGAGGACGCGCAGGTGTCGCGGACCTCTATTCTGCCGCCCTATGCGCGGATATAACTGAGGACGCGCGGGTGTCGCGGACCTCTATTCTTCCGCCCTATGCGCGGATATAACTGAGGACGCGCGGGTGTCGCGGACCTCTATTCTTCCGCCCTATAAGCGGATATAACTGAGGACGCGCGGGTGTCGTGGACCTCTATTCTTCCGCCCTATGCGCAGATATAACTGAGGACGCGCGGGTGTCGCGGACCTCTATTCTTCCGCCCTATGCGCGGATATAACTGAGGACGCGCGGGTGTCGCGGACCTCTATTCTGCTGCCCTATTCGCGGATATAACTTGGTGTTGCGGACGCCGCCCTCTCTATACTGCCGCACTAGGCGGGTTTAAACACCTCCTCCTGTTAATTTTTATTTAATTATAATAATAATAATATTATTATTAATAATGATAATGATAAAAATAATGGGTGTCACGGTGGCACAGTGGGTAGTTTGACCACCTCACAGCAAGAAGATTGCTGGTTTGTTATATTTTTATTAGCCTGTTGTTTACAGTGACAGTGATGTTTCAAAGCAACATAACACTGCTAGTTCACGACCTTAAGTTTTGAATATTCAGTGGCAAAATATATCTTTGTAAAACTTGTTTTCATAGTTGAAAAGTTAAATCACAATTCTTGTTGTGCAATGCTCAACCTTTATGTTGAAAGAGTGCAAATATATACATTTATCATATATATTGCACTTATACATTCTGTTTATCTTGAAAATACTTCAATAATATGTGCTATATTATCTAAAATGGCCCTCTACTGTAAACTGACACTCTGGCTCTGAGAGAAAAGCCAGTTTGTAAAAAAAGTCTTGGTTTTGCTTGGTTAATAAATAATCAAACTCATTCAATGGCACAGCATCCTCTTTTACATCAACTCATAAACTTGATTTAATTAGTTAGTGCTGAATTATCGCATTGTATCGTGATATGGGTGTGAATCGTATCGTGTCGCATCGCAATATGTCACAAATGTATCGCTAATATATCGGATCGTATTCTTTGTATCGAGATGCGTATCGGATCGGCATTATAGCTTAGATGCCCAACCCTAGTGTATTTATAGTTACCTGCATAGACTGCACTGTGTCCTGCTCAAATTTCTTGATGTCCTCTTTAACCAGAATCATCTGATCCTTCAGAAATGATGCCTCTTGTTTTAGAGCCTCAATATCTCTCAGTACACGCGGCATATTCTGCAGAGCCTGATTACTGCTCTCTACACACACACACAGAAACACAGCAAATCAGCATTATACCCTACTTGACAAAAGTCTTGTCATCGATCCTAGTTTTAAGAGCAAC
>NC_141044.1:40062500-40150000 GCF_052040795.2 Danio rerio
AATGGGGCAAATATTTCTGAATTTAATGTGTTACACATATTTGTTTAATTAAATAATTTTATTTTGTCTTAGTTTTTATTTATTCTATTATTATTATTATTATCATTATTCTTATATTATTATTATTAAACTATTCTAGTGTTTTCTTTGTTAGTTTATGCATATACATTCAGCCACTGATGTGCTCCACATATTTTTTTTATTTAATTTATAATATATTTTTCTAATTTTATTTTGTATTATTTGTATTTGTTCTATTATTATTATTATTATTATTATTATTATTATTATTATTATTATTATTGTTGTTGTTGTTGTTGTTGTTGTTGTTGTTGTTGTTATTGCTACTACTACTGCTAAACTATTCTGGTGTTTGTTTATGCATATACATTCAGCCACTGATGTGCTCCACATATTTATGCATATACAGTTAAAGTCAGAATTATTTGCCCCCCTTTGAGTTTTTTTGTTTTTCTTTTCTTTTTTTTTAATATATTCCAAATGATGTTTAACAGAGCAAGGACATTTTCACAGTATATCTGATAATATTTTTTCTTCTGGAGAAAGTCTTATTTGTTTTATTTTGGCTAGAATAACACCAGTTTTCAATAAATAAAAAAAAACATTTTAAGAACAGAATTATTATTATTATTATATAAGCTATATATTTTCTCAATAGTCTACAGAACAAACCATCGTTATAGAATAACTTGCCTAATTACAGGCTAGTCAAGCCTTTAAATGTCACTTTGAGCTGTATAGAAGTGTCTTGAAAAATGTCTAGTCAAATATTATTTACTGTCATCATGACAAAGATAAAATAAATCAGTTATTAGAAATGAGTTATTAAAACTATCATGCTTAGAATTGTGTTGAAGAAATCTGCTCTCTGTTAAACAGAAATTGGGGGGGAAACATATATGTGCTAAACGTATTTTTAATTTAATTAACACATTTTATTTTGTATCATTTGTATTTATTCTTTAATTATTATTATTATTATTATTATTATTATTATTATTTTATTATTATTATTAGTATTATTATTGTTGTAGTTATTATCAAGCTATTCTGGTGTTTTTTTTTTTGTTTGCTTTTGCATTTAAATCCAGCCACTAATGTGCTTTACACTTTTAAAGTTTTAAAGCAAAATATAAACTCTTTTTCTGCTCCTTTTTTTACCGATTTCAGCAAGTTTTGACACTTCCTGTGCTTATCTTCCTTAAAGTTGCTGTAGCTCGACACTTCCAGATCAGATAAACCTCATAAACATATCGAGAGAGAAAATCAAACACTTTCTGTTCGAGAGGTTCAGCTCTGATGAAATCACATTGAGCAATTTTAACCAAGAACATGCATATGGAGTATAAACAAGAAATGCTGAGTAAAGAAAGCACCTCCACCTTCTTTACAGAGAAGTTTAGTGCAAGTAAAAAAAAAACATAATTTAAATGTCATTTATTTTCCCAAACCAAAGTCTGCCAACACAAAAACACACAGCAAATACTGTTAAAAGCACAGTTTACCCCCCAAAATGATTGTGCTTAGCATTTACTCACACTCACAGCGAGTAGGTCACTGGTTTGAGTCCCGGTTGGGTCAGTTGGCATTTTTTTGTGGAGTTTGCATGTTCTCCCCGTGTTGGCGTGGGTTTCCTCCAGGTGCTCCGGTTCCCCCCTCAGTCCAAACACATGCGCTATAGGGGAATTGAATAGGCTAAATTGGCCGTAGTGTATGAATGAGGGTGTATGGATGTTTTCCAGTACTGAGTTTCAGCTGAATGCTGGTACAGTTGGTGGTTCATTCCGCTGTGGCGACGCCTGATGAATAAAGGGACTAAGCCGAAGAAAAAAAACGAATGAATGAATGAATGTTTAACAGAGCAAAGACATTTTTCACAGGTATATTCCTCTTTTGGATAAACTCATTTCCTTTACCTCAGCTGGGAAAAAATAAAATGAATAATATTAATGATAATAATAAAAATAAATAAATAAAATAATAATAATACAAACAATAATAATAACAATAATAAAAATACAAATAATAATAATAATAATAATAATAAAATACAAATAATATTAATAAAAATACAAATAATGATAATAAAAATATTAATAATAATAATAATATTAATACTACTACTACTACTACTACTACTACTAATAATAATAATAATAATAATAATAATAATAATATTTAAATAACTGAAAACTAACATTTCACAGGAGGGCTAATCATTTCGACTCATGTGAAGACTTTCATGTGAAACCCTACATCTCATGTGTTTTTTTTTATATTAAAAGTTTAAATTGAAATACCTACTATATAGTGTACTTGGTAGGGATCATTTAGGAAAGTGTGCTTGAATTTGTTAGACTTACAGCAAACCCTGCTACAAAAGCCACAAAAAATACTGTTTAAAAGGACCATTTACACACACGCACACACACACTTACCGGCCACTTCATTAGGTACACCTTACTAATACGGGGATGGACCCCCTTTTGCCTCCAGAGCTCCCTTAATTAAGATACTGGAAATATTCCTGAGATTTTGGTCCATTTTGACATGATAGCATCACGTAGTTGCTGCAGATTTGTCGGCTGCACATCCATGATGTGAATCTCCTGTACCACCACATCAAAAGGCTGCTCTATTGGAATGAGCTCTGGTGACTGTGGAGGCCATTTGAGTACAGTGAACTCATTGTCATGTTCAAGAAACCAGTCTGAGATGATTCACACTTTATGACATGGTGCATTATCCTGCTGGAAGTAGCCATCAGAAGATGGAGACACTGTGGTCATAAAGGGATGGACATGGTCAGCAACAATACTCAGGTAGGCTGTGGTGTTGACACGATGCTCAATTGGTACTAATGGACCCAAAGTGTGCCAAGAAAATATCCCCCACACCATTACACCAACATCAGCAGCCTGAACCGTTGATACAAGGCAGGATGGATCCATGCTTTCATGATGTTGATGCCAAATTCTGACCCGACCATCCGAATGTCACAGCAGAAATGGAAACTCATCAGACCAGGCAACATTTTTCTACTCTTTGATTGCCCAATTTCAGTGAGCCTGTGTGAATTGTAGCCTCAGTTTCCGGTTCTTAGCTAACAGTGTGGTCTTCTGCTGCTGTAGCCCATCTGCCTCAAGGTTGGACGTGTTGTGTGTTCAGAGATGCTCTACTGCAGACCTCGGTTGTAACAAATGCTCATGAGTTAATGTTGCCTGTCTATCAGCTGGAACCAGTCTGGCCATTCTCCTCTGACCTCTGGAATCAACAAGGCAGTTGCTCCCACAGAACTGCCGCTCACTGGGTATTTCCTCTTTTTCAGACCATTCTCCGTAAACCCTAGAGATGGCTGTGCGTGAAAATCCCACTAGATCAGCAGTTTCTGAAATACTCAGGCCAGCCCATCTGGAACAACCATGCCACGTTCAAAGTCACTTAAATCACCTTTCCTCCCCATTCTGATGCTCATTTTAAACTGCAGCAGATCGTCTTGATCATGTCTACATGCCTAAATGAGTTGAGTTGCTGCCATGTGATTGGCTGATTAGAAATTTGCGTTAACGAGCAGTCAGACAGGTGAACCTAATAATGTGGCCGGTGAGTGTATATACAGCAGGGGTCACCAACATGGTGATCACATGTGTTGCCCGCAGGCATGTTTTAAAAATAGCTTACCATAGCGCCACTTACCAGTAAGCTTCATCTAATATAGAAGTAATCATTTAAAAATGTAAATATTTGCAGAGATATATAAAAATAAAGTGTAGCACATTGATACATTAAGTACAGGGTATTTCCTACCATGTTAAATCATTGTTGATAACTTTTGTGAGAATCATTAACATGATCAGTGTCTTTACATGGATGAATATCATTAATTATTACCAAAATCATAAAGTATAAATAAAGTAAATTGAGCAAATTTGTTATTTGAGAAGTGTTTATCAAACTGGTAGCCCTCCACATTAATCGGTACCCAAGAAGTAGCTCTCAGTTTCATAAAGGTTGGTGACCCCTGATATACAGTATAGAAAGTGTTAATCAAAATGCCTACTATATAGTGTATTTGATTGGGATCATTCAGGGAAGAGTGCTTAGATTGGCCTACAGCAAACCCTGCTCACCATCTGAATAGTGCAAACAGGTTTTACAGTTATTCTCATTTTAATATAATCATCGACAGCAGATTTTCTTTTAAGACAAAGCTTCAAACACACAAGGCTTGGCATCACAGACTGTAAAGAAAACTGGCACACGGGGTCTATGAGCATCATATTAAGTGCTAATGAGTTCACTAAAGTGTTAGCACGCTGGCACAACACTTACTCAATACTGGCACCATCCGCTCGCCATGTGTTTGCTTGCTTTGCGAAGACATCTGTTAGTTTTTTTTTGTAGGGCAGGTTTGAAAGTAGGACGCCTCGGTGGAACTTATCATAATGCAGAATTAGGTGTTGTCATCCATAGATGTTATTTAGGACGATCAGATTGAACTCACCTCAGGGCTGCACCTGATATTATCACAGAGAAGTTACCGCCAATCGAGAAACCACGTGACTCACAATGGAGAAAACTGCTCTAAATAAACGCTTCTTTTTCCATTTCCAAGTGTAAAACAAGAACAATAAGGCAAAAATCATATAAACAAATGTATTAAAACATACAGAACAGAATAATTAATAATAATATTAATAATAATAATTAATCAAAATAAACTTCAGTTAGATACCGATATTTTAAATTAACATTTAATAATTAATACCTCCTTAAAGTGAAAATTACACAAAATTATTAATATATATAATTATGCAATAGCTCTTGCGTTATCAAATTGACAATAATAACCTATTAATAATAATAATTTACTCACATACTCCTAAAATTAGCTATAACATATATAGGAAAATAAGGCAAAAATCATATAAACATGTTCTTTAAAACTTACAGAACAAAGCATAAATAATAATAATAATAATAATAATAATAATAAACATTCTTTTAACTTGTCAGAAGTTATTGAAATTCAGGCAAAACAACAACAACAATAATAATAATAATAATAATAATAATAATAATAATAATAATAATAATAATAAACACTCTTTTAACTTGTCAGAAGTTATTGAAATTCAGGCAAAACAATAATAATAATAATAATAATAATAATAATAGGCCAAATAAAAATTAATAAACTAAACTTCTGTTAAATACCGATATTTTAAATTAACATTCAATAATTAACTTAATACTTCCGTAAAGTGAAAATGACAATATTATTAATATATATAATTATGATATAGACCTATTGAGATATCAAATTGAAAATAAAAACCTTATAATAATTATAACTTCCTATTCCCACATACTCCTAATAGCATCTTTGAAAAAAATTAAGGCAAAAATCATATAAACACAATTATCAAAACTTACAGAATGGAGCATAAATATTAATAATAATAAACACTCTTTTAACGGTGCCAGATCGGAACTTTTTGAAACTCAGGCAAAACAATAATAATAATAATAATAATAATAATAATAATAATAATAATAATAATAATAATAATAATAATAATAAATTAATTAATTAAAATTAATTAATAAATAATAAATAAATAATAATAAATTAATAATTAAAAATAAGGCTAAAATCATATAAACACGTTCTTCAAAACTTTAGAACAGAGCATAAATATTAATAATATTAATAAACACTCTTTCAACGTGTCAAAAGTTACTGAAATTCAGGCAAATATTTAAAAGAAATAATAATAATAATAGTAACTACTTTATTATTATTATTATTAGTAGTATTACTATTATTATTATTATTATTATTAGGCGATGCGTAGTGCTGTCGCCTCACAGCAACAAGGTCGCTGGTTTTAGCCTCGGCTGGGTCATTTGGTGTTTCTGCGTGGAGTTTGCATGTTCTCCCTGCGTTCGCGTGGGTTTCCTCCGGGTGCTCCAGTTTCCCCCACAGTCCAAAGACATGTGGTACAGGTGAATTGGTTGGGCTAAATTGTCCATAGTGTATGTGTGTGTATCCAGTTCATTCCGCTGTGGCGACCTTGGATTAATAAAGGGACTTGAAAGGGACTTGAAAGAAAATGAATAAAGGAATGAATGAATTAATTATTATCATTAATAAAACTAAACTTCAGTTAGAAACCATTTATTCATTCATTCATTTTCTTGCCGGCTTAGTCCCTTTTTTAATCTGGGGTCGCCACAGCGGAATGGACCGCCAACTTATCCAGCACGTTTTTACACAGCGGATGCCCTTCCAGCCGCAACCCATCTCTAAGAAACATCCACACATCCACACACACATACACTATGAATAATTTAGCCCACCCAATTCACCTGTACCACATGTCTTTGGACTGTGGGGGAAACCGGAGCACCCGGAGGAAACCCATGCGAACGCAGGGAGAACATGCAAACTCCACACAGAAACGCCAACTGAGTCGAGGTTCAGACCAGCGACCTTCTTGCTGTGAGGCGACAGCACTACCTACTGCGCCACTGCCTCGCCACTTCAGTTAGTTACCGATATTTTAAATTAATATTTAATAATTAATACCTCCTTAAAGTGAAAATGACACAAAATTATTAATATATATTATTATATCTTGAGTTATCAAATTGACAATAATAACCCAATAATAATAATAATAATAATTTACCACATACTCCTAAAATTAGCTATAGTATCTTTAAGAAAATAAGGCAAAAATCAAATAAACATGCTCATCAAAACTTACAGAACAGAGCATAAATAATAATAATAATAAAAGCTCTTTTAACTGTGCTGTGTCTGAACTCATTTAAATTCAGACATAATAATACCAATATTGTAAATTACCTTTTAATAGTTAGCTTAATTCTTCCGTAAAGTGAAAATGACACAAAATTATTAACATATATAATTATGGTATAGGCCTGTTGAGTTATCAAACTGACAATAATAACCTAATAATACAATTTCCCATTACCATATACTCCTAAAATTAGCTATAGCGTCTTTTTTTAAATTGTTGTGAATTAAAATACTTTAACCTCATTTATAATAAACCGTAATGAATACTGTAGTATGCTTTACTTTTTACTTTAGTAAACTGTGGTGTATTGTAGTACAATAAGAAAACTAGTATTGGTTAATTTGTTTAGCCTGTAGCTGCCGTTAGCATAGCAAGAATTGCCACAACGGATTAATTTCTTGTATAGTTCAAAAACACTTATAATTAACTACCATAGTATTTTTATGTGGGTTGTGACCATAGTTAGTTTGGTTACATAATGTAATTCTAAGCAAACTAAGGTTTAACAAGAGTTAATTCAGCCTCTTACGGAAAAACCCCTTGATCAGAAATAATAGCAAAGGCCTAAACCTTAAAAACAAAACTAGCTTTCAAAAAGCTTTGCAAAAGCCACATGAGTAAACATAGGCTTCGCTCTAATTCTCATAAACACAGACGTGGGGTTCAGAAGTGTAGTTTCACATTTAACCTCAACTGAGACTATCATATCATTGATGATAATAATATAAACCATGTACGCTGGTCTAAAACTGAACTATTGGCTCTGTGATTATTTTGAACGCTCTCTTGCTGATTAACTATAGTTTGTTTCCTTTACATGTCGGGCCAACTTGTGTATGGCTGTTCTCAACCGTTATAAAACTGAGAAAAAATTAACAATTAATGCGTAGAATATCCTGATATCTTTATGCCTTGCAGTTTCTTTATATATTATAGTATATTATTTTTAAATTTTATAATTTTATTTTATTTATAATTATATTATATATTATATTATATTTGGCATTTATATACTGATCAACAGAGAGATTATTTGAACACATTTCCAAACAGTTTTAATAACTGTTTTATTTTGTTTTTGCCATGATGACAGAACATAATAGCATATTTGACTAGGCATTGTGCAAGATACTATTCAACTTAAAATGCAGTTTAAAAGCTTAACTTGGTTGAATATGTTAACTAAGTTAGTTAATTAGACAAGACATTGGACAACAGCTCAAAATATACCTATTAATTATATATTTTAATTATTTAGCCAAGCTATGAAAGAAAAAAAAATCTTTCTACACTAAAAACTCTAATGTGTTGACTGAACGAAATTTACTGAGTAAACTCGTTGCCTCAAATTAACTGAGTAACAGAGCCTCCCAAAACGTTTATATTTAAGTTCATTTAACTTGCCGATTTGGTAGATTATACTTAAATTGTTCAGTTCAATCTGTGTGTCCCTGTGTGTAATTATATACACAGTTTAAAAGAAACATTTAAAAAAACGTTTAAAAGAAAAATAAAGTTGCCATTTATTCCCATTATGGTGAATAATTATACATGAAGCCTTGTTTTCTGATTAAAAAAAAACCTTGTACTAAAAGGTTGCACATATTACAATTTTACAGACATTCTACATTAAAAACGACCTGTTTTTTTTTTCAAAGGATTAATTGTGATTTTGCTCGCTATACTTAAAATCTTAAGTTTATGCAGTTTCATAGTAAATAAGTTAAATTAACTAGTGACAGGACCAAAACGCTACATTTAAAGTAATGTTCAGTCAACTTTACGTGATTGTTTACGTAAAGACAACATTAGCGTTTACCGTGTACAATACTGAAAATACTGTGAAATGTTTGCTCAAATATCTGCTTAGCATCACTTGGAAAAATTTTGAAAAAGAACATACATTTTACAGGAGGGTGAATAATTAAGTACACTGTAAAACTCAAAAAGTTAAGGTAACTCAAACCAGTTGAGGAAACCGATTGCAACAAACCATTTAAGTTCAAAAACTAATCCTAATGAGTACTGTAAACTTACTTCATTTGAGTAAGCGAAGGAATTTGAGCACAGTAAAACCTGATAAATGAAAAGAAGTCAATCGAACTGATTACTGTAAAACCCAATAAGTTAAGGCAACTCAAACATTTTAAGAAAACCGATTGCGTCAAATCATTTGAGTTAATGATCAGATGTGCTCCAACATTAGGCACATTCAAATTGAGACTGAAAACACACCTGTTTAGCTGTGCCTGTACTGAATGAGCACTGTGCTATATAACTAACAGATCATATTGCTTTTCTTTTTCTATTTCATTCTTTTATAACCTGTTTTAACTCATTTTAATCTGTTTTTATTAATTTAATTGTTTGTTTTTATGTTCTTAAACTTGTCTTTTTATTCTTGTTTATGTAAAGCACTTTGAATTGCCACTGTGTATGAAATGTGCTATATAAATAAACTTGCCTTAAAAAACTAATCTATATGAGTAATGTGAACTTACTCAATTTAAGTTAAAGTAATGAGGTATTAAATTAACTCTTTAAACACTGAGTTTAAAACTCTTTTTAAATGAATAGAAGTAACTTTCAGTCAATTTTGAGTTAACTGCACTCATTTCATTTGATAAAGTTGACTGTTGGGTTTTACAGTGTATTAGTAATTATTAGATATGAATAAGAAGTGAGATAAAGCTGAGCAAACTTAAATTCAACTTAAGATAAAGAGCTGAGCGATAGTTACATTTTGCAAAAAAAATTAACTGTTTGTTCTTGTTCAAACTACTTATTTAAAACGAGTTGAAACAACACAATTCTTATGCTTTTTGGGGACAACTTAATTGTTTTAAGTTCGATCAACTTAAATTTGTAAGAAACTAAGTTAACTTAATTTGTGTTGATATCGAGAAAACATGAAGGAATTGCAACATGGGCTCAAAGTAAAAGCAGACCTATGTACGTTTCTGGAGATCACAAGTTATGAAGCCAGAGGTACGTATGGCTGCATTTCATTTTTAAAATGAACGCTTTGGTGCGGTATGACGCCGTCCCTTTTCACACTATCCAGCTGACTGCTTATGGATGGCTTTCCTGCTGTTACCAATTTATCCCGTTAGCTCGCCATGTACGTCTGCGGACTTGAGACGCAGAGAGGAGTTGACCACGACAAGGAGGTTCAAGTCCGGTGATGAACAGCTCCAGAAAGCAGGTAAGACAAAAACCGAAGCCAAAAAATAAAATAAACAAGTAAATAACAGGGTGAGAATGTGGTAAAATCTGAAAACGTGGTAAAAATCAGACAAGAGCTTTTCTTTTTCTGGACTGCTTTGAAAATTGTTGGTTGGGTTTAGGGAGGTGGGTGGGCACTGGTCAATCAATACAATTGGTTGGGTTTAGGGAAGGAGGAAGGTATAGGTCAGTCGATCGGTTGGTCAGTCAGTGGATTTACATGAGAACAGCCGGTACGAATAGCGCTCGCAAGAGAAATTTGAGATCTCAAAAGCGTACACAGCGGCTGCTGGTGGATTCACGAAAACTGAAAAAAAAAAACATGGCTCCTTTTATGTATTTCACAGTCTACAGAAATGTATATAAAGGTACATTTTCAGAATGAGCCTGGGTTGAGGAATTGTGTGGAACCCAGCAGTTTTGCAGTGTACACTCAAAAGACACCTTATTTAAAATGGGTTGAAACAACACAAGTTTTTACAACTTAATTATTTAATGTTCAATGCACAAACTTAATTCCCTTATGTTGTCCCAACACAAATCGATTATATGTAACACAGCATTTTTTACAGTGAAATATAGCATCAATAGCAGGAAAAAAAAAGTTGGAAACACTACAATACTACAATACTATTTAACTTAATAAAGAGCCACGCACACCGCCAATTCATCAGTGTTAATTTTTCAGTTATAAAGCATTTCAGAGTAAAGTGTTGACATTATAGAGTTATATTTTGATAAACTAACACAATGAAGTTGATTTGACCCGGTGTAAAATCATGGAGTTACAGCTAACCAACACTCAATGGTGTTATTTTTAACATCCAGGAACACTGAACCAAAAATCTAAATGGAACATAAAGGTCGTGCCATTTTAAGATCTTTAAAAGTGTTTAAAAGTGTAAAAAGTGTAAACTTTCTTGTGCTGGCTGCGTCAACATGTTTTGTTGATAAAAATAATTAATAACATAATTGTATTTGTATATTTCAAGATCAGTATTGGTATATAATATGATATCACTACTTTTTAACTATCAATCATGAGTAGTGTAATGTTTGCTAGGTAAACTAGAGTTAAAAAATTCAGAGTTAAATTCTCTCTGTTAAAGTGTTGAATTTTCATTCTTTACACTAGTGTCAGGGAGCAATCAACTCCCAATAGTGTAGATCAGAGTTATTTTTGACTTGATACAGTGTAAATATAACTCATGTATAGTGTTGTACAAGTAAGTCTCCTAAGAGTGTTGTTTTAACACTGAAAATATTGTTCACTCATTCTGAGTAGATTTTAACTCGGTTAGAGTTGAAATAACACTGCTATCTTTGTAATGCAATATAGTTAGCTTGAGATACTGTATTTTGTTACCATATAATATGAATTTGAGAAAAATATGTTTCATATGCGTTTGTAATATAAATGAACATAAATAATGTTGGTTGAAGCATGATATAAGAATGATTTTCAGTCTGGAGGCAGTACTAAACTGAGATGATATCTTTTATGAAATGTCAGAGAATCTGCTGATCTGAAATGCGAAAAAGTATGAGTTGATAAAAGAGAAAATCTGAGAACAGATCAGATGACTGATAGACGCATCATCAAAACACTGACTGAAAAAAAAACTGTGTGTGTGTGTGTGTGTGTGTGTGTGTGTGTGTGTGTGTGTGTGTGTGTGTGTGTGTGAGCGCGAGAGAGAGAGAGTAAGAGAGAAAACAACTGAAACTTACTTTTCATGTGAAACCCGAAACAAGAGCAGGTAAATTTTCACTCTTGATTTAAATATATTTAAATAATATTTAGCATTTGATTTCATTCCTTGTGGTTTACATTTTGTTTAAGCCACAAAATACAGAATTTTAACACATGTAATACATGTTTACACTCACACACTGTTAACGATTTTTGTAAATTACCAGTATTTAATTGTAATGAACTCTATTTTACACAGTTCTGCAGTAGTAGTTTAAAGCTGCATTGTGAAAATGACTGTAAATTTTACGGTAATTATACAGTACTATAAATACATATAGAACAATATAAATTGTGCTCTAAATGTACAAATACATTATTTTTCATGTAATTGATTTACAGTAAGTTACTGGCAAACTGTAAGTTATTGTACATTTTACAGGAAATTGTTAACAGCGTATCAAAACTCTTTGTGAAACAGCAGCTATTGAGTTTGACCAGATTACCTGAAAGTTAAAATATAAAGTAAAAAAAAAAAAAAAGTGGATTCAGCATCAGCGAACTAACTGAAATTGACAGTGTCTCAATGTTTGTGAATTAATGTTTCATAGAAATGTTTAATGCATTCAAAACTAAACGAAATATAGGCTATGGCAATATAGACATCAAATTAATTCTCCATTTTAATTGCTACTTTCTTCATTTGTTTCAGAGTATAGAGAACATGCATCGCTCTGCTTTCATTTTCACATTGGTTTGTTTTTCTGACCTTTTGGTGACTTTCATCACTTTGGGTAAGCCTATACTCACATTGTTATGTATTATACAGCCTATAGTAGTCATTTAGTGTTATCGTGTTTCTTAATATTTTAATATAATTGATTAGTTAATGTACTAAATTACATTGCAAATGTGTGAGACATCCAAACCACAATCCATAACAGGTAATGGGGTGTAGCCTATATGCACAGGGACTTTTTATTGTCAGTCAGACAGCTCAAATGCTTCATGTGAACTGTCATGCCATAATAATCTCACCACATTTAAGATCTGGTTTATTTAAAAATAAATGATCTTCACTGCCTGACATATACAATATAAAAAGGGTCTCAGACCGGACAAGAAGCTCAAATTAAACTTCTTGTTTCATGCCATAATATGGAAATGTATTTTACTACAGTATTTCAATGTAGTTTGCTTGTCGTTTGCTCTTGATGATGCTTTCCTACTGAAAAAAACACAGCTAAAACCAGCCTATAAGCTGGTTGGCTGGTTTTAGCTGGTTGACCAGCCTGGTTTAAGGGGGGGTTTGGCCACTTACAGACTGGTTTCCAGCCATGTTCAGCCTGGTCTTAGCTGGAAAATGACCAGCTAAAACCAGCTAGACAAGCCTGGTTTAAGCTGGATATAGCTGGTTTTATGGGGTCCCAGACTGGCTAGGCTGGTCAAGCTGGTTTTGGTGGTCATCTCCCAACCTGACCAGCTAAGACCAGGCTGGAAATGGCTGGAAACCAGCCTAGAAGTGGCCAAACCCCCTCCAAAAACAGCCTGGTTGACCAGCTAAAACCAGCCAACCAGCCTAGACTGGTTTAAGCTGTGTTTTTATTGTGTTTAAATTGTCTTTCCTCTTATTTTAAACTTAAACATCTAAATTAATACCTAAATCTATTTAACAGATTATATTTGAAATAAATTACATTGTCGATGCTGTAAAAGGAAGCTTATGAAATTGAAATCAGACACCAACATTTTACTGGATGTTTTTCAGAAAAACACTTGCTATGCATAAAGCCCATTAATAAATCAATGACAAATGACACCTATTTGTGGCAAATCAGTTTGTTTAAAATTATGGCAATAAATATAACGAATAAAATATGACTGCAAGTGGATGAGACCGGAAGTCTTGCGCAATCTCGTATTCAAGTCTAAATGGACGCTCTAACGTCAATAAAGGTGTAGCATACGAAATTCAGTGTGGGTTTTAATTCCCTAAATGTCGTCTATAAATGTGTCCAGGTAATCAGTACAGTCTGCAGTGTCTCAGTAATTATTTATCCAACATCAGCTGCTCTCTGAATATCTCGGATGAGTTTCTGGTAAACGAATCGTCCTGGCTGCATTTCAGTGCAGACGAGTGAGTAACGTTACTCGATAACATGCTCCTTGAAGGGGGTGTGTTCATAAGACTGTCAAGACACCTTTATTATCATGATATGACACATGTAACGATTATTAAATAGATCTCAAAAGAGTTATAACACTGTAAATGCAACAATTTTTTCAAAAACATGTCATGAGGTTATTATAATATTAATAATTCCTTACATTTATATAACTTTAGCGTTTTTCAGGACACTTAAAGCACTTTACACAGTTTTGGAGGGAATCTCCTCATCCACCACCAGTTATAATTGTCACAAATACTTTTTTTCAGTGGAACAAACTGTATTTGTCGTTAAAAAAATCTTTAAAACTGTCATTACTACTCAATTTATAGCAGTCTTATTAATATTTAATGACACTTCTATAATGCCCTCATGACAGTGACAGGTTTAAGTTATGCTGTCACAAGTTAAAGATGTTAATTACAAGATTGCTATCTTGGAAGTGTCAAGTCGTCAACACAAAGACATCTCAAAAAAATGTCATCTTTGCACTTAAAGTGACGTTACCGAGTGAATGACACTTAATGACATGTTATAAATGACTTTAAGACACTCAATGTTGTCAAAAGCATGCAAAAAACAGATTAATATTCATTTGTCACTACTAAATATAAGTGTTTCAGGACTCCCTGTTTTATGAACTCCCCCTTCAAGTAAAGCATTACCCTGTTCTCAAATAATTACACTCGAACATTACAGTCAAACAATCAACTGAATGTCTGCTAATCTGCTTGTGTGTAGTGAACAGCACATCTGCCCACTGCAGAGGAGAGAGCAGGCTTTACTGTGTGAGCTGGATTTATCACCGGATGTGATTTTCTCCGATGTGGACACTTACAGGATCTCCTTCCATTCTGCTCACCAAGATGTCGTACTGGACGAGAAGTTCATGCCATGTAATCACAGTAAGAATGAGCGTACTCAAGTTAGTTTGGGTTCGATGTGTATTGCAAGGAGAAGGCTTATAAGTATCATACTGAATTAGTTTTTTTTATTAAGTAAGGATGCACAGAGTTTTCTGTGAGGGTTGGAAAAGAGTGATAGAAATTAAAAGTTGTATACAGTATGAAATAGAGATGCGCGGATGGGCTATTATTTCATCCGCAACCGAATCATAAAACTCATCATCCGTCCGCCATCCATCCGCACTAACATTTTTGACCAATTTTTAAAACCGCACCCGCCCGCCATCTGCTGACTGAGCTCCTTATTTGAATGGCTTATTCCTTTTTATTATTAAATGAATGTTTCTTTATTAATTATTAGAAAATAGAGAATGACTTTAATGACATGCAGTTAATCCAAACGTGCAAGTCAAATCCAGCATTTATTGACGCTTTGAAGTGACGCTAAGCAATACGAGGACGTGTCTTTTCACTTGATTCGATTCCTCGGTCCTTGAGTTTTTTTTTTTGCGTCCTTCCCTCGCATCCTATAGGGGTGGAAAGACGAGGAAAGAAAACAAGGGAAGGAAACGAGGATACACAAATAAGAAATGAGAAGCACCCTATAAACCTCTCAGAATATCAGCAGTGAACTCCGTCTCCAATCGGTGCACAGGGACAAAAATAAATAAATAAATAGCCTAAATGAAACGCACTGTACTGTACAATTTTTTTTTATTATAGTAGCCTAATAGAAATCGCATTTTGACACATCATTTCAACATTCAGACGAGAGCGCCTGGCCTCTAATGCGCCCTGCTGCACTGAAGGAGAGCTCGCTTGCAGCACTTGTTGCTGGAATGCATAGAATTCTCTTGGCAAAGTGCTGTAGACGTGGGAATGACTGCCTTGTTTCTCCCAAAAGGAAAGTAGATTTTCCTCTGCTGATCCGTCTATTCTTAATTTTGTAGAGGAAGACTTCTGTACTTCATCCAGAATTAGTGTATCCGATTCCTCCTCTCATTCTGTGAAGTCAGACCTAGGCTTTTTCGTTGGTGCCCCAGCTATGTGTACAAAAACAGTACAACCGCCCACCACCCGCCCGAATTTGATTAAAATATTATTTTTCGTCACGTCATCCGCCCGATCCGCAGTTTATCCGCGGATTCCGCGGCTGTAACCGCCATCCGCGCATCTCTAGTATGAAAACAACTAGCGATGCCCTGATGAATATCTACCGATAGCGAAACTCGATCCGATACTTCTATAATACATTAAGAAAGAATAAAGAAGAGCGAAGAAACAGATCCAGAATGGATCCAGAACATTCAACAACTCTGTTAACAAACTGAGCACTTCTGTTAGCTAGCTTGAACTATCAAGTAATAAATAACAAATTCTTCACTTTTGGAGTTCAGTGCAACAGTAAATCTAATATGAAAACAAAGAGCACCTCAACTTAAAACACCTGGCAGGCAATCGCAAGTTTACATCTCAGTTTTCAACAGTATGGCAATGTTGTCCTCATCAACCTTATAATACCTCTAGTCCACAGACATACTCGCGCTTTCCGCTTCAAGCTGCTTCCGGGTTCTACTTTGGACCATTTAACCAATAGCGTCTCTGCAGCAAAGTGATGTCATGCTGCGCGCATTGCTGTTTCTGTGTGAAGTTAAGAAAGAGGTCTAACTCTGTGCCACCGCATAACTATAAATGTGTTAAAAAATTATGAGAATATATACATACTAGGGATGTAACGGTATCAGAATTTCACGGTACGGTAATACCTCGGTATGAATGTCACGGTACGGTATTTATTGAATCATTTACAGGAAAAAAAAACTTTTGAAAATACTCCAAAAAAGTGCCAAAAGTGTCAATGACATACAAATTAGCCATCTATCTGTTAGCTTTGAAACAGGAACTTCAATTTTAATAACAAAAAATTATTAAACCATGTAAAAAAAATAAAGTTTCAATTTAGTATTGTTAAAAACTCATCACATTTAACATTTAATCACTCACTTAGATAGAGATGGGTTTAAAGGAAAATTATCATATAACTATAATCTGGTAAAAGCTGGTATCTCTGGGTATTTACAATGTCCCCTGCAACAGAAAAAAACCCTCTCATTTGGGACTGAGGTTTCTGGGACAAGAGAGATATGACTTGGCCCATGTTGACAGCAGTGGGGTAACGTTGTGCATTGTCTTTCCCCCACTTGAGAGGACAAACCATGAGTGAGATAGAGATCTCTTTGCGGTACAAGTCAATGTCTGCATCAATCTGAACAGTGTGCTGTGTTTCTGCAGTCCCCATGACTGTTATTAGTCGTATTCCCCAACTTGCTGGCACGTGCACACATAGGGCTCAACCTTTGCAGTGCACATGCCCTTTTTAGTCTTGGATAGAAAATGCCCTTCCAAAACGATCAAAAGTGCCCCCGCGACGCGACACAACCTCCGTCCAGTCCAGCCCTTCAGTAGGCGCGCGACAACACCTCTCTTGAGTATGCGCGCTCAACCCCCCCTCGGCGCTTTACAATACGCGCGCCACAACACAGCTGATCAGAACGCGCGCGACAGCACCGCTATTCAGCACGCGCGCGGCGACAACACCCGCTTTAGGTTCGATCATTTCCATCTTTTTTTCATCTCCGCTACTAGCAGCACACTCCATTTCCGCATTACTGGATCTGTAGCGACAACAGACCGCAAAGGATTATGGCCACGCCGGGGCTGATGGGAAATGAAGTTTCAGCTACCTCCCGTTCGCTTCATTCGCCTGAGCAAATTTTCTCAGAAGACCTATAGTTTTACCGAGTCATACGACTTCGGTAATATCGAAAAAATTTAATATTGCGGTATGACGGTATTTACAATACCGTTACATCCCTAATACATACATACATATATATATATATATATATATATATATATATATATATATATATATATATGTAACAGTGGATGTGACGCTGACAACAGTGTGAGGATCCTTATGCAGGTCTTTATTGACAGGATGGTCAAACAAGCAGTGGTTAAAACAGAAACAAACAGATGTATATGGGCAATCTAGAGTCGTAGTTATAAAAGCAGGCAAGTGGTCAAAAGGCAGGCGGCATACAGGGACAATCAAACAGAACCAAGCAAGATCACACAAGGAAATGAAAGCAAGGGGAAACTGTCGTAATGTTCACTTTACAGCTTACAAGACTCAGCAACATTGTGTGTGTTTGTGTTGCTTATGTAGTGCAGTAATCAGTTCAAAAGCAGCATCAGCTGTGAGAGTCTAATCTGTGGAGACTTGGAGCAGGTGTTTGTGTGTGTGTGTGTGTGTGAGTGTGTATATAAAAATAAGGCATGAGCCGGTATAAGATTCTGACCGTGTGATAACCTTGGATATAAATATCACGATTTCGCGGTATCACGGTTTTGTGGTTACTGCTCTAAAATATATTGTTTTTAAATGTCTGGGTTAAAAACAAAACCTTTTTTAAAACATTTAAAATATTTTGGAGCAGTAAACATGTCAGGCTAAATAATTCAAAAGATTAATTGACTTCTGCTGTTTTCATGTGTTTCAAAAACAGATTTTTTTACAATTATTACAGCATATTTGGAGATCTTTTCTGCTGGAGATACTGTTGTCCTAAAACAATTTTGACGGTTTCAAAACCTTGACTTTCCAAACCACTGTATACCTTAAACACAGTTATCGTCCCCTGCCTAATATATATATATATATATATATATATATATATATATATATATATATATATATATATATATATATATATATATACACACACATACACACACACACACATATATATTCGAGTCCTGATCTGGAGGTAACGCCCGATTCCGATCGAGTCTAAAACTGATCATCAGGCCCGATTTCTGATCACATGATCAGATCTGGACATCCCTAAAAACGATATTGAATGTCCCCACACTTCACCAACACAAACACATTTGTGTGTACATGCGTGTGTTTACCGATTTAAGTTGAGATTTTACGCAAAAATTTTAATTGTCATCATTTAGTCATCCTTGACTTGTCAAAAACCTGTTTGAGTTTCTTTCTTCTGTTGAACACAAAGGAATATTTTCTGAAGAACGCTAAAAAAACAACAACCATTGACTTGCATTGCATTTTTCATTCATAATGTGGATGTCAATGGCTGCTTTTTCCCCAACATTCTTCAGAACATCTTGTTTTGAGTTAGAAATTAAGAAATGATAAAAAAAATAAAATAAATCAATCAATAAAAAAATCACACTTTTGGATGCATTAAAACTTTTGTAAAATTTGTATAAAAATAATGTCAATTTTTGGATTGTACAATTTTAATTATCTGTATATAAAAACAGTAGATATCTATGTAAAGTCGCAATTTAGATATCTAAGTAAATTTGTGCGTGGTTCTGGTAGGGACCAAATGTCTAATTTGTTTGGTTCCCATGAGGAACGGAATCATATATCACTCAGAGTAAAGTATTTTGAAAATGTCAAACTGCAGAATGTTTTCTGTGAGGGTTGGGTACAGAATAACAATGATTTAGTCTGTGAGAAGACCCCATAAAACATAAAAACCTGTGTGTGTTGTAGTTCGTCCAGTCCCTCCGTCTGACCTGTCCGTGCTCTGGGTGAAGAACAGTGCTGTTTTCCAGTGGCAAAGTGGATATGAAGCTTTTTCCTGGATCCGCAGTTTATTCATCTCACACCTGCACTACCAGCTGAGCATGAGCAGCACACACAAGGTGCGCCACAGCTTTATCACAACCGCTCCAACAAACAGATTTACTTTGCATTTGTGTGCAACTTGATTTATTAGTTAAGTTTAGTTTGTTTGTTTGATATCGGCATTGTGAACAACTAATTAATATAAATAATAATAGACAGATAAACAAATTCATTCATTCTTAGTCCCTTTGTTCATCATAGGTGGCCACAGCGGAATGAACTGCCAACTTATTCAGCGTATGTTTTACACAGTGGTACCGTTCCAACTGCAATCCAGTACTGGGAAACATCCATACACACTCATTCACTACAGCCAATTTAGTTAATATAATTCCCCTATAGCGCATGTGTTTGGACTATGGGGGAAATCGGAGCACCCGGAGGAAACCCACACCAACACAGGGAGAACACGCAAACGCCACACAGAAGCGCCAACTGACCCAGCTGGGACTCAAACCAGTTATCTACTTGCTGTGAGGCGACAATGCTAACCACTGAGCCATCGTGTCATCACAAATAATTCCATAAGTTTTAAATGAGAGTATAAACAAACTAATAATTACTAAACATTCTTTATTTTGTGAATGATTCTGTGAATATTTTTCTGAATAAGTCACAGATGCTGGTCAACTAAAATACTTTAAATGTATCTTTCATGGAGACGCAGTGGCGCAGTAGGTAGTGCTGTCGCCTCACAGCAAGAAGGTCGCTGGTTCGAGCCTCAGGTCAGTTGGCGTTTTTGTGTGGAGTTTGCATGTTCTCCCTGCGTTCGTGTGGGTTTCCCCCACAGTCCAAAGACATGTGGTACAGGTAAATTGGGTAGGCTAAATAGTCAATAGTGTATGAGTGTGAGTGAGGTTGTATGGATGTTTCGCAGAGATGGGTTGCAGCTGGAAGGGCAGCTGCGGTGATAAAAACATATGCTGGATTAGTTGACGGTTCATTCTGCTGGGGCGACCCCTGATTAATAAAGGGACTAAGCCAAAAAGAAAATGAATGAATCTTTCACCAGATATTTTTTCCAATTGGGAGTGTTATTTTCAGTTATTCAAGAACAAAAATATATTTATATATAAGCAAAGCAGTGGCGCAGTAGGTAGTGCTGTCGCCTCACAGCAAGAAGGTAGCTGGGTCGCTGGTTCAAGCCTCGGCTCAGTTGGCGTTTCTGTGTGGAGTTTGCATGTTCTTCCTGCGTTCGCGTGGGTTTCCTCCGGGTGCTCCGGTTTCCCCCACAGTCCAAAGACATGCGGTACAGGTGAATTGGGTGGGCTAAATTATCCGTAGTCTATGAGTGTGTGTGTAAATGTGTGTGGATGTTTCCCAGAGATGGGTTGCGGCTGGAAGGGCATCTGCTGTGTAAAAACTTGCTGGATAAGTTGGCGGTTCATTCCGCTGTGGCGACCCCGGAATAATAAAGGGACTAAGCCGACAAGAAAATTAATGAATGAATGAATGATTATATATATATATATATATATATATATATATATATATATATATATATATATATATATATATATATATATATATATATATATATATTTATATATATATATATAATCCATTATTTAACATTATTTTATTGTCTTGAATAAACAGCCATGTTTAGTTAATGAACAAATGAAAAATTTCTGGTGCTCATTTTTAGTACAGCACAAATTCCTAAACAGACATAGACATCATCTTCTGTCTGACAGAAATAATTTGTATTCTGACCTGAGTTAAAACTCTGTCCTGAATCAACCAGCTCATCTATTTTCCATCCATGTTGACTAAAGTAATTTGTTGCTGTTTCGGCATTTCATCACTATCTGAAACGATCAGTTTAACCACAATACCTGCTCGTTTGAACTCTCGCATAGTTATTTTTAGAGCATGTATGCAAAGCTATTGGACACGGAAGAGCACATCAACTCATAAACACTCTCTGTGTCGATGATAGAGAGCAGATAGAAGAACCCCAGTGGCGTTACTCCCCTGCATGCACACATATGTAGCTAAAATCATTATTATTAACCCCCCTTAGAATTTTTCTTTTCTTTTTTTTAATATTTCTAAATTATGTTTAACAGAGCAAGGACATTTTCACAGTATGTCTTATAATATTTTTTCTTCTGGAGGAAGTCTTATTTGTTTTATTTCGGCTAGAATAAAAGCAGATACATTTTTTTAAAAAACATTTTAAGGTCAATATTATTAGCCCCTTTAAGCTATATATTTCTTTTGATAGTCTACAGAACAAACCATCGTTTTACAAGAACTTGCCTAATTACCCTAACCTGCCTAGTTAACCTAATTAACCTAGTTAAGCCTTTTAATGTCACTTTAAGCTGTATAGAAGTGTCTTGAAAAATATCTAGTATAATATTATTTACTGTCAACATGACAAAGTTCAAATACATCAGGTATTAGAAATGAGTTATTAAAACTATTATGTTTAGAAATGTGCTGAAAAACACAACTGTATTGAAAGATCTGTTAAAGTGTGAATAATCTGAACAAAATAAGAGCGATCATACAAATTGCATGTTATTTTTTATTTAGTACTGTGTAAGATGTTTTACATAAAAGATGTTTACATAAAGTTCACAAACAAAAACACTGAAATTATTAAAATAATTCCCTGCAAAAGTTTATAGACCCTTTTTCTGCTTTGCGATGGTTGTTCTGAACAGTCAAACTTCAGAAAAATCCTCCATGTGCTGCAGATTCTCTAGTTTTTTAGCGTCTTCTGCAGATTTGAACCCTTCCCAGCAGTCACTGTATGATTCCTTTTTTCACTCTAAGGGTAATTGAGGGACTCAAACAAGGTTTTAAACCCTCACTGATGATGCTCCAGAAAGAAACACCAGGCATTAAGAGCCAGGGGTGAAATATGTAAAATATCCTCCTCAGGACAGTAGTAAATAAAAAAAAATAACATCTCTCATATTTTGTTCAACATTTGTCTCGCGAACGCCATTCACGGCTGCTGTTCTCACATAAATCCATTAGAGGCTGTTGTGTACGCGTTTTCAGATCTCAAATTTCTCTCGCGAGTGTCATTTGCACCCGCTGTTCTCGCATAAATCCACCAGAGGCCGCTGTGTATGCTTTTTCAGATCTCAAATTTCTCTCTCGAGTGTCATTCGCGCCCGTTGTTTTCGCCTTAATCCACTAGAGGTCACTGTGTTCGCTTTTTCCGTTCTCAAATTTCTCTCTCGAGTGTCATTCGTGTTTGTTGTTTTCGCCTTAATCCACTAGAGGTCACTGTCAACTGACTGACTGACCCTTGTCATGCTCCTTAACCCAACCAATAGTGTTTTCAAAAGCAATCCAGAAACAGAAAGACCTCACCTGATTTTCACAACGTTTTCAGATTTTAACGACATTCTCACCCTGTCATTTACTTGTTTAGTTTATTTTTTGGCTTTTGTTTTTGTTTTACCTGCTTTCTGGAACCGTTCTTTGCCAGACTCGAACCTCGTCATCACTGTCAATTCCACTTTGTGTCTCAAATCCTCTGACGCACATAATGAGCCTCTGGACAAACTACTAACAATGGAAAAGCCGTCCATATGGAGGTAATCAGCCCATAGCCCCATAGTCCATAGCGCTCATCTTAAAGACAAAATGCAGCCATACGTACTTATGGCTACTCCAGAAATGTATACATGGCTACGCTTTCAGAATGTGCATATGTTGATTAAACATCATTAAGGAAATATTTGAAAAATTCAAAATTAAATAAAATAAGGACTATTAATTTTGACTTCAACTGCACATAAATATAATATAATATGATCACACACTATTTTATTCACATTTTAACAGATCCTTCAAGGGGTGTGTAAACTTTTGAGCACTAAGGACTAGGATGCTCCAACTAAAATACTATTTTTTTAAGAAGTACATTGTTTATTGTTTTAAGTTTTAAAAGTTAAATATATTTTTGTAATTGAATTATTTGAATGAAAACAAAATAATTGAATAGGATTTTTTGAAATACCGTAGCTTCTTTCATTCTGGCTTTTACTGTGGCTAAATGAACTAATAAAATATGAAATAATAGATTGTTTAAAATGTGTAGTAATGCACATAAACTTTAGAAAGTGTAACATCCAGGATCATGAGATGATTGCATTGTTGTCTTTTAAAATGTACAGATTGACTCTGAAAGGTTTCACACTAGAGATGTGACACAGGATGTAAATTCATGTTAATTTTACGGCATTAACAATGATAGGATTTTTTATTGACACCTCATTTTCACAAGGGTCTATTTTAAGACATCTGAATACACCCATGTTTTACAGAAGTAACACTACTAAAGTGACTGAATTTTCACTGAGCTTTCAAAATTGGTGTTAAAGCATCTTTTAAGTTCTTTAAAGGGACAGTTCACCCACAAATTAAGGTTTCATTTACTCACACTGACTATGAAATTCTTCTGTTAAACACAAAAGGAGATTCTGTAGAATGCTGAAACAAACAACAACAACCCCTGACACTCAAAATAGGACTTTAGCTGCTTATTCAAACTACTTATTTATAAATGAGTTAAATCAACACAATTCTTGAGATTTTTATCTTAATTGTTTTATGTTTAATCCAGTTAAATTTGTAAAAACAATTAATTTACCTTAACCAGTTTGTGTTGAGACAACATGAAAGAATTGTGTGGAACCCAGACATTTTTTACAGTGTTGAAAAAAAAGGATACAAGAGAACTCAATGGCTGTTTCTTCAGTATATCTTCCTTAAAAGAAAAGTCAAACAGGTTTGGAACAAGTGGAAGATGAGTAAATGATGACAGAATTGTAGTTTCTGGGTGAACTGTCCCTTTAAGTTAATGGCTGATGCTCGTGTTTCAGGTGTATGAAGCAGAATCTGTCGAGCAGAAGGTTTATGTGGACGAGTCTACATTTGAACCTCAGACCGATTATACAGTGCGTGTGAGATCACGGCCTGATCAAGTGGATTATAAAGGTGTATGGAGCCCGTGGGGACCTGCATTACTCTGGAGAACAGGAGACATTCACAGTAAGTCAGTCTCTAAATGTATTAAATTCAAAAACACTGATTCATTCAATAATGAAACAAGCAGAGTCTTCACTGAATCAATTACTCAAATGGTTTGTTCAAAAACACTGATTCATTCCTTAATGAAACAAGCACGCTCTTCACTGAATCAATTACTCAAATGATTCATTACAAAACAATGATTCATTCATTAATGAAACAAGCACGCTCTTCACTGAATCAATTACTCAAATGATTCATTACAAAACAATGATTCATTTATTGATAAAACAAGCACGCTCTTCACTGAATCATTCACTCAAATGATTCGTTCAAAAACATTGATTCATTCATTGATGAAACAAGCACGCTCTTCACTGAATCATTCACTCAAATGATTCCTTCAAAAACAATGATTCATTCATTAATGAAACAAGCACGCTCTTCACTGAATCAATTACTCAAATGATTTGTTCAAAAACACTGATTCATTCATTAATGAAACAAGCACTCTCTTTACTGAATCAACTACTCAAATGATTCATTACAAAACAATGATTCATTAATGAAACAAGCACGCTATTTACTGAATCATTCTCTTAAAAGATTGGTTCAAAAACACTGATTTATTTATTCATGAAACAAGCACACTCTTCATTGAATCATTCAGCCAAATGATTTGCTCAAAAACACTGATTCGTTCATTGATAAAACAAGCACGCTCCTCACTGAATCATTCACTCAAATGATTGGTTCAAAAACACTGATTCATTCATTGATGAAACAAGCACGCTCCTCACTGAATCATTCACTCAAATGATTCCTTCAAAAACACTGATTCATTCATTGATGAAACAAGCACACTCCTCACTGAATCATTCACTCAAATGATTCGTTCAAAAACACTGATTCATTCATTGATGAAACAAGCACACTCCTCACTGAATCATTCACTTAAATGATTCGTTCAAAAACACTGATTCATTCATTGATGAAACAAGCACGCTCTTCACTGAATCATTCACTCAAATGGTTCATTCAAAAACACTGATTCATTTATTGATAAAACAAGCACGCTCTTCACTGAATCATTCACTCAAATGATTCCTTCAAAAACACTGATTCATTTATTGATGAAACAAGCACGCTCTTCACTGAATCATTCACTCAAATGATTCGTTCAAAAACACTGATGCATTCATTGATGAAACAAGCACGCTCTTCACTGAATCATTAACTCAAATGATTCGTTCAAAAATTGATTCATTATTGAATGAAACAAGTGTTCTGTTTTTGAGTGAGTCATTGAATTATTCACTCAACAAATCATTAAAAGATAACCGCGGGGATTACACAGGCATCTGGAACCCACAGTAAAGCCATGTCTACACATATTTTTATAAATATATTATTTATAAAAATAAGTGATATTTTTTCACTTTTGTTTTAAAAGAAATGAAGGGGCATAATGACACGAGTAAATTTGCATAAAGAATGCACGAGTAAATTTGCATACAAATTAATGCAAACTTGGATTACCGTCCCACAGGCCAATGACATGAAATATGCAGTGCGTTCGCCTCATATGTGCGGAATTTTGCCTCATTTCCATTTCAAAGTCAAAAGTTTCAGATTTAGTCAGCTGACACTGCGTTTTCATGTGGACAAGCGGCAAAACCGCATACAAAAAGTGCAGTTTTGAAAATACCCATGTTTAAGTGGATTTTAGCTAATTAAAACTACGACTAAAACTGTTGGTCAAAAACTTTTTTGTTAACTGAAATACTGAAGTAACTGAATGATCATTTCGGTCTGAATAACAATCATAAAGGAAGGATCAAACCATGATTGTACTGTAAATAAAAAGAATCTAAACTTGTGTGTTTCAGAAGAGAGCCCAGAAAGATCTTTCCACGTAGCCTGGTATTTTCTGTTTTTGCCACTACTTCTGGTTCTACTGTCCTGTATCCCGTACTCTAGGTCAGACATAGCATCTATTTCCCTGAAAATTGTTCATTTCATCTGTTTGTGTTTATGTAAATCTTTATTATGGATGTTTGTGCTGTAGATGGAGGAAGGATGATTATGTACCATCACCAGCTCCTTATTTCAGAGACTGGGATTTAGATGTTCAGGTAACTTTTTTTTTTTTTTGCATGTTAAATAGTTTCCCGAGTAGATGGAAACTGAGGTTTACTGAATAACTGTATGTTCGCATGTATATATGTATATAAGTGTATTTATATTTGGAAATGCTGGTGCATTCAAGAGTCAAACAAGACCATTTTTACGAGTCACTGAATCATTCACTCGGTCAGTTCCAAAACAAAGAGATTCGTTCATAAGCGAAACAAGATTCTTCATGAGTCCATGAGTCACTGAATCATTCACTCGGTCAGTTCCAAAACAAAGAGATTCGTTCGTAAGTGAAACGAGATTCTTCATGAGTCCATGAGTCACTGAATCATTCACTCAAATTATTTGTTCTAAAATAATGATTCATAAGTAAACAAAATAAGTGTTTTGCCTTTAGTCGTTGAAATATTCACTCAGCAGTTAATTTAAAAATGCTGATTCATATATGACCATTCCTTTTATGAGTGTCACTATATAATTGTTGTCTTTTTAAGTGAACCACTGAAATGTTCTTTCAATTATTTATATTTTTATTTTTTTTAAATTCATTTAGTGACTGATTTGCTTAAAAATGCTGATTATTTCACAAAGGAAACAAGTCTTTTCTTTCTGAATAAGTCACTGAATTATTTGATTCAGAAGTACTGATCCATTCAGGAGCAAAACAAGCAAAATAAGTCAGTCACTGAATCACACAAACTGAAGTCTTCAATTAATTTATTCTAAAAGTTTAAGAACAAAACAAGTGCTCTGTTTAAGGAGTCACTGAATTATTAGCTTAATTTGTCATAAAACACTAATTAGTTCCCTCATTAAAACAAAAACACTGATTCATTCAGAATCTAAAAAAGTGAATCTCCTAACCTCTGAATCATTCGGAGAAGTAAAAGACATACAATACCTGACAAAAGTCTTGTCATTGATCCCAGCTGTAAGAGCAACAAATAATCATTTGACTTCTAGTTGATCATTTGGAAAAGTGGCAGGAGGTCAATTTTATCGTTGAATCATCTGTTGAGCTGCATCCTAATCATCACAAATACTGCAGAAGACCTACTGGAACCAGCATGGACTCAAGATTCTCAGAAGATTCTCAGAGACTCCAGAAATCAGTCAAGTTTGGTGAAGGAAAAGTCATGGTTTGGGGTTACATTCAGTATGGGGGCGTGCGAGAGATCTGCAGAGTGGATGGCAACATCATCAGCCTGAGGTATCAAGACATTTGTTCTGCCCATTACATTACAAACCACAGGAGAGGGCAAATTCTCCAGCAGGATAGCGCTGCTCCTCATACTTCAGCCTCCACATCAAAGCTCCTGAAAGCAAAGAAGGTGCTCCAGGATTGGCCAGCCCAGTCACCAGACATAAACATTATTGAGCATGTCTGGGGTAAGATGAAGGAGGAGGCATTGAAGATGAATCCAAAGACTCTTGATGAACTCTGGGAGTCCTGCAGGAACGCTTTCTTTGCCATTCCAGATGACTTCATTAATCAGTGATTTGAGTCATTGCAGAGATGTATGGATGCAGTCCTCCAAGCTCATGATGGAGTCAGACACAATATTCATTCTGTCTCCACTGCAGCAGGACTTTATATTCTATACTGGACATTATTTCTGTTCAGTGACAAGACTTTTGTCTAAGCAAAGTCAGACCTTACTGTCCTAATTAAATCATTCAAAATCAAGACATGATCCTATTTTATTTTGGTTAAATAAGCGTAATCTAGAGGTCTTTTATATAAGCCACTTCTAACACCAAACAATCAACTAGAAGTCAAGTTATTATTTGTTCCTAAAACTTGGATAGGCGACAAGACTTTTGTCAGGTAGTGTATATACTGCAAGCTCAACATTTAATACAGAGAAAGTATTTGAAAAGTGTATGATCTACTTCTATTTTCACACAATACTAATATATATTTCATTCATTACAAACAAAACATAGTTTATTTGAAGTTTAAAGCTGAAGTAGGTTTTAGTTTGGTTTATTGTATTAATCATATCATCATCACACTATTTTTCATGGTTGAAAACCAGAAATCTTTGTCTTGACATTTCCTCTGTCAAAATTGCTGAAAAGAAACTTTCACAAATCAGATACGAGAAGGATATCAATAATGGTTTTAGCGGCGTATTATCAGATTTAAGATTTCAATCATGTTTCTAGCCTTGCGAAACCCAACTGTGGACTCCAATACCACAAAATTAACTAAAGCTGCTTCTAGCATTGGTTTTAAAGGGACAGTTCGCCTAAAAATTGAAATTCATTTACTCTCCCCATACTTGTTTCAAACCTTTTTAGTTTCTTTCTTCTGTTGAACACAAAAAAAAAAAGATATTTTGAAAAATGTTGGAAACCGGTAACCATTCACTTCCACTTATTTTTCCTACTATGGAAGTCAATGGTTACAGGTTTTCAGCATTCTTCAAAATATCCTCTTTTCTGTTCAGCAATGTTTGGAATCACATGAGGGAGAGTAAATAATAATGAACTTTTCATTTTAGGGTGAACGATCCCCTTTAACGATTAACCAGTGTGTGCTTTCAGATGTGTTCAGCGCTGTCGGGTAAGGTGTGTGATGTCATGCAGGGGGAGGAGTCTCTAAAGATTGACAGGCTGACAGGGTGCACAGCCACGCCCCTTCAGCAGACCGCACTAGATTATGAGAAGATGGGAGTGATTGACAGGCAGGATGCCACACCCCCATCTCCCAGCATGCCTCACTCTCCTGTGGGATCAGAGGTGGATTCGGGATGCTGGATTCGGGATTTCGTGCCCACTGAAGGAGGAAGCATCACATGCAGCGAGGATTACTGCACACTGTCCAGCACATACACACAGACAGCGTCTGAACCAGTCACAGAAGCGGCAGCTGTTTTTAACCAATGATCAAATCTGCATATTTCTGAAATATCATGACACAGAAAACTAGAGAAATGATGCTGAAAATTCTGCTGTAAAATTAATGACATTTTTTAAACATACTGAAATACAAAACAGCTTTTTTATATTGCAATAATATTCAATTGTTGTATTTTACATCAAATAAAGGCAGCACTGAGCAGCAGCAGTCTCGAAAATATTTTAGAATCTCAAAATTATATGTAGTAAAGGATTACATTACAAATACACTCACCGGCCACTTTATTAGGTACACCTCGTTAGTACCCCTTTTGCCTTCAGAACTGCCTTAATGATTCGTGGGATAGATTTAACAAGGTACTGGAAATATTATCCAGAGATTTTGCTCTATATTGACATGATAGCATCACGCAGTTGCTGCAGATTTGTCGGCTGCACATACTTGATGTGAATCTCCCATTCCACCACATCCCTGAGGCGCTCTATTGGATTGAGCTCTGGTGACTGTGGAGGCCATTTGAGTACAGTGAACTCATTGTCATATTTAAGAAACCAGTCTGAGATGATTCATGCTTTATGATGTGGTGTGTTATCCTGCTGGAAGTAGCCATCAGAAGGGATGGACATGGTCAGCAACAATACTCAGGTAGGCTGTGGCGTTGACATGATGCACAATTGGTACTAATGAATCCAAAGAAAATCTCCCCCACACCATTACACCACCACCAGCAGCCTGAACCGTTGATAAAAGGCAGAATGGATCCTTGCTTTCATACTGTTGATGCCAAATTCTGACCCGACCATCCGAATGTAGCAGCAAAAAAATGGAGACTCAGAGCAGGCAACGTTTCTCCAATCTTCTATTGTCCAGTTTTGGTGAGTCTGTGTGAATTGTAGCCTCAGTTTCTTGTTCTTAGCTGACAGGAGAGGCCCCTGGTGTGGTCTTCTGCTGCTGTAGCCCATCCGCCTCAAGGTTTGATGTGTTGTGCGGTGTCAGAGATGCTCTTCTGCAGACCTCGAGTACTTATTTGAGTTACTGTTGCTTTTCTATCAGCTGGAACCAGCCTGGCCATTCTCCTCTGACATCATCAAGGCATTTGTGATTGGCTGATTAGAAATTTGCGTTAACGAGCAGTTGAACAGGTGTACCTAATAAAGTGGCCGGTGAGTGTATTCATATTGTATATTTATCACCTTTGTGTTTTGCTGCCAAGTCAATTTTTACATAACCTGCTAAATGCTTTGCATGAGCATATCCACCTAAATAGAATCATCATTGATGGTTTGGTTTTGTGAATTCATGCCTCTACAATTCAATGTCTTTAATAAGTTCTTAAAGCGGAGTAGAAGGTCTTATTAAAATGTAATAGCATTAAATGTTGCACGTACTGCAAAACCTCCACACTATCACTGTTTACCAGTAGAAAAAAAAAGTTTTTCAAGTGCACGCATTATACTAGTAAGTTTTACACTTTTAACCCTTTTTCAGGTGAGGTCTTATGTCACGTATAGGTATATTTTGGTGACAGTTAAAAATACATTGCATTTCTTCATAATATCAGCAGAAAACAAATCTAAAATGAGATATCAGATGCCGTGTTAAAAGAACACAACCAAACAAACAAACAAAGAACCTTTTAATCTATTTATATTTTTACACTTGTACTTGTATTGAAATGTTGTAATTAAAGATATATCACAATGCTTTTGCTGTCGGTTTCTGCATTTTGCGGTTATGAACGTTCTGAATTCTGTTTAAGTAAACATACAATACGCCTGAAGCATCGGTTTCTTCTATGTAGAGGAATTAAACATGATGAGGATATGCTGCTGATTCTCTCATTTTTTTTAGGAAACTGCAGAAATGAAGGTGCCGCCACATTTAAACACCCCTTTGGTGTGTGTGTGTGTGTGTGTGTGTATATATATATATATATATATATATATATATATATACATTTTTTTTAAATAGTGTAAAAACAAGTAAACTACTTGTATCAATACACTTTTTTTTATGAAACAAACTTTCTTTTAAAAAAAAATGTTTCTTAAAAGTTATAAAAAGTATAATAAACAAAATCTACATGGAGAACTTTTAAAGACATTTTATTTTACGGAAAATAATTAAACCATTACGATAAAGAGTTAAAAACAGCCTTTTAAAATAAAAAGTTAAAAGTTTTATTAAGATGTATTGATGATTGTATGGGTGTTAATGGCCAGATAACCAGTTAAACTCTGCTGCTATTTTGGGATTTCCGCCTGGATTTTGCCTACCCAAAATTAAAAGCTTCCCACCACTTGCCGAGGTGTAAATGCAAAAATTTGGTTTCATTTTAAAGAAAACACTTTGAATTTTCATAAAACACCATTGAAAGTGTTTAAAATAACTGTATATATCGTCTGTGTTATAATAAACATCTAAAAAAAGAGGCGCTTTTTGTATTTTGTTTTTCATAAACTCAAATTTGAAAGTGTACCTTTTAGGTTCTGTGTGGTCTAGTGTGCTGTAATTAATTTAGTTGGTTCCTGCACATGTCTGTAATCATAGGAAAAAAGAAAAATGTCTCCACTATAATCTATACAAAGGTTATTGCATTCCAACTGATGAGAGGTGCTGTACAAGCCACAGGGATCGATCATTGTTTTCATATTTCACTATTCTGTTGTTTGATCAAACATAATTCACTGTGTTTGGACCACATCAGACATATAAAAGATTTACTTATGCACATCACCTTAAAAACAGAGGAGAAATGATCCTGAAGCGCACAGCATAAGGTAAGAGATGACAGCTGTCTGTGCTATCTGGGGCTGCTTATTGATCATGGATGTATTGCTTTTATTTCTGCACAATGGAAACACCATGATTCATTCAACAACTGTTTAATATGTGAATATAATTCAGTATAAAGAATGCTAGAACCGTATGAGCACCGGCAAGAGCTTTCATCTGAGCTATATAACTTGTACATGTGTCATATGTAAAATATGTAAAACAAACCAATGTTCGATTCCCAGCTCAGGTATCCAAAATACTGTGTATTTAAGTGTGAATAACTTTCGTACAGTAGAATAATAAAAAAAGTGATCCATATGTGCATAAAATATAGATTCTACACTTTCAAACAAAACCACATAAGGGGGTCTGGTGCAACGCTAGCCCTTTAAATCTTAAAGCGAAAGTCGATGACGTCACTGACCCGGTAGCGGGTCCGGAGTTTAATTGGTTAAAAAAGATTTAAGACCAACAACACAATATTTCAGTAAACTTAACACTTTAAGGCCTAACATTAGGATTTTGAGATTGAAGACATTTTAAGACCCCGCAGAAACCCTGTATTTTAACATAAGGAAATGTAAAAAAAGAAAAAAAAGGAGACTTGTGTTTATATCACCCCAATATGACTGTGGACACACTAGACCAGCGGTCACCAAACTTATTCCTGGAGGGCCGGTGTCCTGCAGATTTTAGCTCCAATCCTAATCAACACACCTGAACAAGCTAATCAAGGTCTTACTAGGACTGTTTCTCAATATGCGTTCTTCAGCGGTCTTGCGTCCTCGTGCAACGTCATCATCAGCTGCCTAAGTTCAGTTCCAATACTCAAGACCGCAAGTACGGAGGACGCGTGAAACTTCCCGGATGTGATCTTGATATCGAGGACGCACTGATGCAGACTTGAGCACCGAACTCGCTCTGGAAGTCCCAGAAGTCATTGCGACTGGAGATGGGAAGCGCAGCATTTAATTTAGATTTATTATTAAAGTTCAGAGAAATCACTTATTTACCTCAGGAGTTTCCCTAAATGAAACGGTGAAAGTAAACATTAACATGAACATCTTAATAAAGGAATAAACACATTAAGGGTGTTTGTTTGCTGAAATTCATATTAAAATTGGTTTTATTTATATTGTGCAGGGTATATTTATAATGCTTTTATGCAAAGTATATATTTTGAAGAGGGGAAAAACAATAAATCGCTTTTTGAGTGCTGTAATGTTTAAATTATTTCCATTTAAAACGCATGAAGGTCACATGACTATCAGGAAGAGCGCAGCATCCCATTTCTCAAAGGACGCGTTCTCTGCCCTAGCGGTCTCCTGAGTTCGTTCTTCCGAGGACACCTGGCAAGACCGGTCTCCACAAGAACACAAGTCCATTCTCTGCGTTCTTGGAATTGAGAAACAGCCTAGGTATACTTGAATCATCCAGGCAGGTGTGTTGAGGCAAGTTGGAGCTAAACCCTGCAGGGACACCGGCCCTCCAGGACCGAGATTGGTGACCCCTGCACTAGACCTACACACAGTTCTGTCCAAACAGCTTACAAAAGATGACTTTTATCATAAGGTGCCATTTAAAGTTTCTGAAAAATGAACTAAACGTACCCGCAATTCTAGAATCATCCAAATATATAAAACACCCCCAGAGTTAGCATCTTTTGTAGAAAGAGCTTTATTAAACATACAGACACAATCAGTGTGAACACAGGACACATGTTCCCATCAAACAAACAAGAAAAGCATGTACAGCATGTTTAAGAGAAGTGGACTCTGGTTCTGCTGCTCAATGGTGCAATTATCTGGACCGCCAATCTAGACAGATCAGGCTGCTCAAAACACACAAACAGGGCCAACGGAGAGGAAACTGGTCCTAGATCAGCATTCAGAGGGAAAACTTCACCATGAGGCACTAATCCCACATACACAACGCAAAAACACCCAGCATAAACCAGAGTCGCACACACATATACACACACACACACTCACTCTGGGAAAACGGAGCTTTTCACAAACATAATAAAATGACGAGTTCATGTATGCGCGCACACACACACAGACTGACACGCCGAACCAATCAAGAGCTAAAATCCCAGCAGTCCATCTGATCGAGAAGGGGAACAGAGCGAATGAAGTGAAGGGGTGTGTGTGCGAGTGTGTGTGTGTGTGGATTTGGAGGATGGTTAGGGATTTGATGGCACAGACGTCATGTTTTAAAGTCCTTTTTTTTTAGTCCCGGTGAGAGGATAGCATGAGTTTTGTTTTTCCACATCTTCCCTCTTTCCATTCGTCCCGTCTCTCGGTGTCGCTTTACGACGGGGAGAACTTTTTGGCCTGTGCACGAACTCTCTTCTCGTACTCCACTCTATTCTGACTGTAAACGAGAGGACGCGGAGCCATCAACACAACAAACCGCTCACAGTCAACATTAAAGTGTAAAAATCAGTCTTAAACACACGTGTGTGTCAGCAGTGTGTGAATATAGCCAGCCTCTAATGGTAGAAATGTAGTCATTTTATTATTTATAATCACACTTGATATAAACAGTCTGCAGAAACACTTGACATTGACATTCTCCCTTAGTACATGTCATCAGAGGGGGAAAGCCCCGCCCATTAATGAAAAATTACTCCCTCATTAGCATAAACAGCCCTGAGTAAGAAGCAGCCATCTGCTATTAAGCCTCCTTTCCACTGCACACGACAAACAGCAAGCGACAATCCGGAAGTCATTCATTTCCAATGAAAAGAAGTCCGGGAGCTGCGGGCAGTTCCGATCATCTCCGTATGCGCAAAATTTGGAACCGATTTGAGCTGCGAATCCGTAGAAATATTCTCTTAAAATATGAAATAAAACTCTTGCAACTAGATTGCATGCGACCGGACGACCGAATGTGATGTATTCTAGCGTTGTACAAGCAGGTCCGTGCGTGAAAGATGAGAAATACCAGTTTTTTGTTTTTTTTTTGGTAATATTTTGAATTAGAAAAAGTCTATATTAACAAAAAAAACATTTCTGTTCATAAATATAAGTAATGTAATGTAATGTATTTTTTATTTAGTGCCATTTCAGCAACCAAGGCTAGCTTCATGGCAGGAATCTTTCAACAATAAATATACAATTTAAAAATCAACAAACAAAATAAAACAAATTAAATAAGATTTTTTTTGTGTTAATACATGATAAAAATTCTAAAATCTTTTCTGGTTTCATAAATAAGTAATAAAAATATGTTTTATGCTGTCTCCACATCCACACAATATGTTAGCGGTCTGAGTTTCTACTATTTATTCAACCATGGTAAACAGACGGAGAATAAAGGCTCTTGTTTTTGCACTCCTTTATTTCGGACACTGCGAGAACAGCTTCTTGGTGCACGTCAGAACTAAAAATTCTGTGCAGCTGCCACAAGGGGGCGTATTCCGACAGTCGTTCCCAAATGTTGTGTGCAGTGGAAAGGCAGCTTTACCGTACGTTCACACCGAAAGCGGCGAGAGCGTCTAAGGTCGCTCTGGCCGCCCTGGCGACATCGCTGTCTGCCTTCAGCTCCGGCGGCGAGAGCGTCAAAACTCGCTACATTGATCTCGTACTTAAAGGAGCCGTTGCAGCATATCAGTTACATTCCTGCATAAGACATGTTTTTAGCGTGAAAATGTTGCGCACTTCTTATCAAATTCATAAAACAATGGAAGATCAAGTTGCGTGTGGTGTGGCTTTGCTTTATTTATCCAATGTGTGTCCATATGTCTGAAATATCCTAAAGCAGCTATACTGTTTTGTACTGTCACATCGCGTGAGATTCCCGCTTTTTTTAAGATAAATTTATATAACATTAATGAACATCAGTAACTCGCCAGTAACTTATTTAATGTATGTTCCTGTAAGAAAACATTGTTAATAATTGGAAATCCGGCGACCGCAATAATCAAACCCTTGGGAACAACTGTGGTCGGAACCAAAGTTCACAGGTCTGTGTTCCCTGAACTGCTATCAAGCGGTGGACGTCTTCATTCTGATTGCTTGCCGCCGAACCGCGTCATAGCTCATTACCATAAAGTTGACTTCATTTCAACTCTCCTCGACGCTCACGCCGGCGAAGACGCGCCGCGCTGCTCCTCGCCGCTTATCGTCGCCGGCTCTCATTGAAAATTAATGACTTCCGGCTACTTTGACGCTCTCGACGCTTTCGGTGTGAACGTACGGTTAGAGTTTTACCTGCTAAAGATAAGGTCAGCGACTCTGAGACCCCGTTTACACTAATGTTTTTGTTTTAAAACAGCAAACGATCCACATCCACAGTGGTGTTTCACCTAGTGTTTCTGAACAGATCTCCGTCCACACTTTACAGCTGAAAACGCACATTACGTGACCACACACACTGGCATGTGCTGCAGCAAATGCGTACGTCTGAGTTCCAGGCAGTCAGCGGGTGCTTTCAGCACCAAACCCCAGGTGAGAGCAGCACACGACAGTTCATAAAGGATCTATTGCTGGACTTCATCTCACTATAGTTGTTAAACGTGATTTTTAATTCTTCTTGCCTCTAACAACTCTTCGGTCTTTTAAATCGATCACTTGTTCTCAGGTAACATGTTTTGGTATGTTCCAGTTTTAGGTCAATTTACATGACCTATCCATCTTAATCTTTCACATACGAGCTGCTGTGATCATTGTAATTTAAATTGTGTAGAGATTTCTGCTCTTATTCACTTCTATTCATTTTTAGCCGTACAAAACAGCTCGTCATGCTGCTTGATATTGTACACTGTAATTGTCTAAACATAATAAATATTTTACTGTATATATTTATTATATTATTTATTTATTATGTTTATTTGCCATTCCTAGTCATTTATCTATAGCAGCAAATGGATCAATGGAAAGGCATAATGAAGGTAAAATTGTTAAATATCGTTAACATTACTTATTAATTATACAAATATGTAGATTTTTATTACTTATTGATCTCTTTAATTTAAGCAGTCTAATTTTGTATGTAAATCCACAATTTAAATGAAAATATTTCCATTTACCAGTGAATTAGGTTAGCAAACGTGTGCTTTCTTTTGAGTGTCTCTCATGCTCTGGACATGGTGGAGTAGCATTTCTGTGCATTAAACACATATTACCCACACACAAAAAAATCCCATTTTGGTTAAGATCCTGTCTTTGACAACTCATGAGGATTTAGAGCAATTCAGTATGTGCCATAGCTGTGTGTGTTTATCGTACCAGTATATGGTGTACGCCTCTGCCTGAGCTGGATCCTGGATGTTCGGTTCATTTAGAAGCTCCTGAATCCCCAACAGGATCTAAAGAAGACAGAACAAAGATGGCTTTGACTATAGAGGACTTTGTTTTTAAATCTTTTCATTAGGGAACACAATATGTATGCTTTAAGATACATTTTATGATTCCACATCACAAGCAAAGAAAAAAAAAGAAGAAAAAAGCACCTGCTATAATAAACTAGCCTCAAGCTGTCCATAGTTATAAACTAGCCTAGAGCAGCTTCACCTGTTAAAAACCAGCCTAGAGCAGCTTCACCTGTTAAAAACCAGCATAGAGCAGCTTCACCTGTTAAAAACCAGCCTAGAGCGCCATCTGCATTAAAAAACTAGTCTAGAGCGCCATCTGCTCTGAAAAACTAGCCTAGAGCGCCATCTGCTGTTATAAACTAGCCTAGAGCGCCATCTGTTGTTATAGACTTGCCTAGAGCGCCATCTGCTGTTATAGACTTGCCTAGAGCGCCATCTGCGGTATAAACTTGCCTAGAGCGCCATCTGCTGTTATAAACTTGCCTAGAGCGTCATCTGCTGTTATAGACTTGCATGGAGTTTTATCTGCTGTTAAAAACAAGCCTAGAGTTTTATCTGCTGTTAAAAACAAGTCTAGAGCGCCATTTGCTGTTATAAACTAGCCAAGAGCGCCATCTGCTGTTAAAAACAAGCCTAGAGCGCCATCTGCTGTTAAAAACTAGCCTAGAGCGCCATCTGCTGTTAAAAACTAGCCTAGAGCGCCATCTGCTGTTAAAAACTAGCCTAGAGCCCCATCTGCTGTTAAAAACTAGCCTAGAGCCCCATCTGCTGTTAAAAACTAGCCTAGAGCCCCATCTGCTGTTAAAAACAAGCCTAGAGCGCCATCTGCTGTTATAAACTAGTCTAGAGCGCCATCTGCTGTTATAAATGCCTAGAGCGCTATCTGCTGCTAAAAACTAGCCTGGAGCGCCGTCTGCTGTTAAAAACAGGCCTAGAGTGCCATCTGCTGCTAAAAACTAGCCTAGAGCCCCATCTGCTGTTAAAAACTAGCCTAGAGCCCCATCTGCTGTTAAAAACTAGCCTAGAGCCCCATCTGCTGTTAAAAACTAGCCTAGAGCGCCATCTGCTGTTAAAAACTAGCCTAGAGCCCCATCTGCTGTTAAAAACTAGCCTAGAGCCCCATCTGCTGTTAAAAACTAGCCTAGAGCCCCATCTGCTGTTAAAAACTAGCCTAGAGCCCCATCTGCTGTTAAAAACTTGCCTAGAGCGCCATCTGCTGTTAAAAACTAGCCTAGAGCCCCATCTGCTGTTAAAAGCAGGCCTAGAGCACCATCTGCTGCTAAAATCTAGCCTAGAGCGCCATCTGCTGTTATAAACTAGCCTTGAGCAGCAGCATCTGTTAAAAACTAGCCTGTAGCGCCTGTACAATAAAACTTTCTCTTGTTTTGTTTAGTTATGGAGTCAGTGTACACTTCTGATGTAAATTTTATTTTATATTAGCTAGTTAGGCAGTAAAACTTACTTTTGTTTGTTGTTTCGGCCTTTCCCCCTTCCTGAAGCCTATTTTTCTTTCCCAGTTTTGTTTTATTGTTGTACATTTTGTTAATAAATTCCTTCATTTAAACTGAAGCGTTTTTGGCATAAAGGCAGGGGATTGACACACACACACTCACCCAAACCAAACCTTCAGCTTTTCACTGTTGCTCTCTCACTCATAGCCGGATTCCACCAGGAGCGTAGAGTCAAAGACTAAATTGGTAGTCAAAAATTCAAATACTAACCAATATTTGTCAGAATCCACTGCATTGTACAGTTCATTCATTAGATGTTCATATCAAAGTGTGCACGTTCACAGTTTCATTCACATTATTGGCACAAAAGCTACGAACATACTTCATCCTTATTTTTCGCTGATAAAACTAAAACTCCAGGCAAGTTTTTTCCCAGAGACTGTGAACATCACCAAGTGTAGGTCACACTCAAATAAAGGATAAAACAAAATTTGGACCACATCAGACCCAAATGAAATTGACTTGAGGCAAAAATAACAAAACAAATTGTCAGACAGTGTGTTTTAGAACACAAAGCACCACATTAGATTCATCTAACCTGTTTAATTGTGATGGCGGGTCTCCAGTCTTTATCCTCCTCCAGGATGGAAAGACACACTGTTCCTGACGGATACACATTCGGATGAAACAGCGGAGGCTCAAATTTGCCTGCGGTAAAGAGAAGCCGGTTTGTAAGATTCGATTCAGGCAGGTGGAGCTGAATATGTGTGTGTAAAACTTACACTTTGGGGGTGATGAAGGGTAATCGTCTTTAAACAGCATCCGTAACTTAAACAGACCTCCTTCCCATGGAGTCTAGAGAGAGAGAGAAAGACAGAAAAGAGGATGCATTAATAAAGAGGAATACTAGGGAAAAAAGTCTGTTTCACATTATGCTAATTCTTTGTTTAGTGGTGTCACAAAATACACTTGTACTTTTTCATATATATATATATATATATATATATATATATATATATATATATACATATACATATATATATACATATACATATATACACACATATACATATATACATATATATATACATATATATACATATACATATATATATATACATATACATATACATATATACATATATACACACATATATATATATATACATATATATATACATATATATACATATATATATATATATATATATATATATATATATATATATATATATATATATATAAATATATAAAAGCCCAATATTACATGCCATTATGGGGATGCAGACTGAAACATAAATAACATCGTCTAGAACGGGGTGTCAAACTCAATTCCTGGAGGGCCGAAGCCCTGCACAGTTTAGTTCCAACCCTGCTCCAACACACTTACCTGTAGGTTTCAAACAAGCCTGAAGGACTCAATTAGTTTGATCAGGTGTGTTCAATTACGGTTGGAACTAAACTGTGCAGAGCTGCGGCCCTTTTGGAACTGAGTTTGACACCTGTGGTCTAGAAAGTACAATGTTATATTTATGTTGTGATTTTCATGTTGGACCTGTAATTATTCGTTTTTGAAATGTGTATATTATATTATATTAGTATTTATTTTATTAATATTTTTTATATTTCTACACATCTACCTTTGCCCTAAAGTTGTACATAAATTCGATACCAATCGGTACTGAAATTTTACAAATGTTGTTTTAAAGCCAGTCTGTTTATAAGCAGACATACGAGTGATCCGCTGATAAATCTTCACGGCTTTAAAACGCTCTAGTGTCCCTGTATCTGTAGTTACACTCAGTAAACAGCGGCGAGTTCAGTGAACTGATGACATTCACAGCTAATTACAGTTATTTCTTTTGAGCACCAATGGCAAATCAGCATTGTTTAAGTAATGTAATGTATTTTTTATTTGATGCCATGTCAGCAACCAAGGCTATTTTCATGGCAGGAACATTTCAATGATAAATATACAATTTAAAATCAACAAACAAATGAAAACATAAATTACATCAGATTTTTAGTGTTAACACATGATGAAAATTCTAAAATCTTTTCTGGTGTCACTTTGCTAAAAACGTCCTTAAGAGAATTCTTCTGGAATCATTTAAAGCAGGACAGTCCAGTCAAATGTGTCTGATAGTAAGGGGAATTTTGCAGTACAAACACTGAGTAGGGTTTTCACCTTGGAGCAAAAAACAAACAAACCATGGGTTATTCTTGTGTGTCCAATACAACATCTGGTAAAAACCACTTGATCAAATCTAGTCTTAAAATTCTGTGAGATTTCAGGTTGAATTTCAAATAATTTATTATTTTCCAATGCATCAGTGTTGTTTAAGTACCCGCTCAAATGTTAGCGGGAAATTGACATTTTTTAAATTTGAAAAATTGGTATCGAATTCCAGTATCGTGAAAACAAGCTCAGATTGATATAGTAAAAATAAAAATGACCCTATTTTTAAGTGCTGAAAAAAAGCAAAATATGAGGGTTGTGGGTTGAAGGTAGGTCTACATATATTGTCATTGAATTGGAAGACTGTACTGTTATTTATTTTTCTGATATTTTAATGTATGTTTTTGTCGCAAAAATCTAATAAATAAATCAAATAAAAAACTAAAATTTAAAATCACCACAGATGAATGGCTACAACATCACGGTTATTTCACCAAATATTGATTCTTGACCCATTTGTGCCCACCTTTTTAAATGGTTTTCTTTATGAACATGTTCTGCATATATTTTGCCTAGGTTTTTAGTTGACGGTGGGCAAATACGTGTTATGCACCCATCAATAGTGAATTTGAAGAGGAGGAGAACATTTGGCATTCCAACTTAAATATGAAGGCCAAAAAATGTAATCTATAATATAATTTCATAAATATAAAAGGCCAAAGAACTGACAGATAATCCAACAGACTACGGTCTATAAACAAATGAAATAAAACAAATATATATATATATATATATCCATGATGTGAATCTCCGGTTCCACCACATCCAAAAGGTGCTCAATTAAATTGATCTCTGGTGAATGTGGAGGCATTTTGAGTACAGTGAACTCATTGTCATCTTCAAGAAACTTGTCTGAGATGATTCACGCTTTATGACATGGTGCATTATCCAGCTGGAAGTAGCCATCAGAGTATGGGCACACTGTGGTCATAAAGAGATGAACATGGTCAGCAACAATACTCAGGTAGGCTGTGGTGTTGACACAATGCTCAGTTGGCACTAATGGACCCAAAGTGTGCCAAGAAAATATTCCCCACACCATTACACCACCACCAGCAGCCCGAACCGTTGATAAAAGGCAGGATGGATCCATGCTTTCATGTTGTAGAAGCCAAATTCTGACCCTACTTTTGTTGCAGCAAATATCAAGAATCATCAGACCAGGCAATGTTTCTCCAATGATCTGTTGTCTATTTTTGGTCAGCCTGTGAAATTTGTGCATGAAAATTCCAGCAGATCAGCAGTTTCTAAAATACTCATACCAGCCTTTCTGGCACGAACAACCATGTCACGTTTAAAGTCACTTAAAATCACCCTTCTTTCCCATTCTGAAGCTCGCTTTGAACTGCAGCAGATCGTCTTGACCATGTCTACATGCCTCAATGCATCGAGTTGCTGCCATGTGATTGGCTGATAAGAAATTTGTGTAAACAAGTAGTTGGACATGTGTGCCTAATGATGTGGCCGGTGAGTGTATATTGTATACAAACATGTCAGAAAACAAGTCACTTTTTTAGTTATTATATACAAACAAATTGAAATGACAACATCTTTAACTTCAATTTAAAATAAATGACATCAGTATTTGTGCATTATGAGAAAATGTGCTTTTAACCCATAAATGTGTGTAAAGCAATTGCTGGTGATCTGTAAAACAAAAGCATGAACCATAATGGGACACTTTAAACAAAAACTCTTACCCCCTTCTTTCCTGGAATAGCACATTCCCAGTTCATAAGGTTCATGGTACCATCGGGGTTTTTCATCGGCACAGCAACAAAGCCCTGGGGACAATTGTTCAGGACAAAAGCACAAAGTGAACACCAGAGAATTCAGCACACACGTGCCACGGCTTTACTAACTACCATAATAAACTACAGGAGAGAAATTACTCTGTTCGTTAACATAACAGAAGTGTTACTCACGAATGGATGGTCTTTCCTCCATGCTTTGCGCTCCTGTGCAAGTCGACTCAGAGCAATGCCAGACATGACCACTGTTTCTGTGGAGAAATGCACACTTATTTGAAAATATTCAATTCAATTTTATTTCTATAGTGCTGTTTACAATAATTATTGTTTCAAAGCAGCTTTACAAAAGGTGCACATTGCATTAATCAAATATAAGTTACTGCAAACAAACATAGTCAACCTGCAATGTTATAGTATATAGGCGATGTCTATGTGTACCTGTTTAATGCAGTGTATTTGTGTATTGAGTGTATGTGTTGTCCTCGAAGGTTGGCATAAGTGAGGAGAGCTGGGTTATATATTAATTAGGCGTCTGTCATACACTTATTGGCCACTTTATTAGGTACAGCTCAGCATGCTCTTTATTCAGCCAAACACAAGGCAAAGCAGGTGGGGATGTAACAATATTGTAAATACCGTCATACCACAATAGTAATTTTTTTCAATATTACTGTAGGCGCATGACTCAATAAAACTATATTTCTGAGAAAAGTTTGCTTAGGCGAATGAAGCGAATGGGAGGTAGCGGGAACTACAATTCCAATCAGCCTAGGCGTGGCAGTCATCCTTTGCAGTCTGTTGTCACTACAGATCCAGTAATGCGGACATGGAGTGTGCTGCTAGTAGCGGGGAAGAAAAAGAGCTGGAAATGATCGAACCTAAAGCGGGTTTTAAAGCGGATGTGTGGAAGCATTTCGGTTTCTTTCTAAAAAGATACGAAAAACTAGAAAAGCTGACAAAGAAAAAAATAGTATGCAGGCACTGCCAGACTGTGGTGAAATATAAGTTGGGGAATACGACTATTAACAGTCATGGGGACTGCAGAACACAGCACACTTGTTAGATAGATGCAGACATTGACTTGTACCGCAAAGAGACCTCTATCTCACTCATGGCTTGTCCTCTCAAGTGGGGGAAAGACAATGCACAACGTTACCCACTGCTGTCAACCTTGGCTAAATCATATCTCTCTGTCCAGAAACCTCAGTCCCAAATGAGAGGGTTTTTTCTGCTGCAGGAGACATGCCCAGAGATCCCAGCTTTTACCAGATTATATTTATATGATAATTTTCCTTAAAAAGCCCATCTCTATCTAAATGAGTGAGTGATTAAATGTTGAATGTGATGAGTTTTCAACAATACTAAATTAAAACTTTATTTTTTTAATATGGTTTATTAGTTTTTTTTGTTATTAAAATTGAAAAATTGAAGTTCCCGTTTAAAAAACTTACAGATAGATGGCTGATTTGTATGTCATTGATATGTTCAGTGCTAGGGTAAATAAACACTTTTGGCACTTTTTTCGAGTCTTTTCATTAGTTTTGTTTTTCCTGTAAATTATTCAATAAATACCGTATCGTGCCATTCATACCGAGGTATTATCGTACCGTGATATTCTGATACCGTTACATCCCTAGAAGCAGGTCTATAGGTGAAATGTCTCGAGAAATGTTTGCAGCACCATATAAAATATAAGTTATTCAAAACTAAAACAGTTCCGACAGCAAAAGCGGATCCAGTACTGAATTAAGAAGATGCCCCTAATAAAGTGGCCACTGAATGAGTGATGAAGATGAGATAAAAAAAGGATTATTCTGTTAAAACTGATTGAATTATTAAATCATATATTAAGTTGTTCGCTATGGCAGGTGTTTCTTTTAATCCTACAACAAAAGCCATGAATGCTGACAATGTGTAACACCAAGTAAAATACATATAATTTTTTTTTATAAATGTGTGTTTAATCCCTTTATTTAGATGAAAACTGTATTTTGCAGGCCTGAAAACAGACTTCATAGTGGAAGTTTATGTTTATGTTTAAAACAATATCATTATTTTCTTACACATTGCTTAAATACGATTTTGTGAAAAAGCTGACTTCATATGCACAAGGACTGCATTTTCATTACATATACATGAGCGAGTACTTGAATACTTAATCAATATTGGCATTTGATCACCTATTTCTATATATGTATTAAGGTAAAGTTGGTTGTACATTCACACATTCAGACCTTCTCCTTAATAAAATAATTTCAGAAAAGCAGTATTTACAAATATTAAACAGGGAAATCCTGTAAGCAGTCAGTGACTATCAAAGTACAACATTGTGCACAGTTAAATCAATAGTGTTTATGTTGTTTTGAAGTCAAACTTGCATGCAAATTTCCGACCGAATATTGCCAAGTGCGTGGTAAACACAGGGTTCAGATTTCCATGACTTTTCCATGATTTTTCCAAGACTTTTAAATAAATTTTGATGACCTAATGTTTCATGCAATATCTACATATGCGTGGTAAAGGAAAAACTAATTCAAATTGTTCAAAATTATTGCAGCACATCGTAAAACACGCAACAATTTAGTTTTCACTTTATATTTATATAAAATTGATTTAGACCACAGGTGTCAAACTCAGTTCCAAAAGGGCCGCAGCTCTGCACAGTTTAGTTCCAACCGTAATTGAACACACCTGATCAAACTAATTGAGTCCTTCAGGCTTGTTTGAAACCTACAGGTAAGTGTGTTGGAGCAGGGTTGGAACTAAACTGTGCAGGGCTTCGGCCCTCCAGGAATTGAGTTTGACACCCCTGATTTAGATGATGCTTACACCACACTAATGTGAGAGAATGTGATTGGCCAAGGACAGAAAAGAAGTGAATAACCTGTGTTAAAGTAAACAGATATCCGTTTTCCATGACTTTTCCAAAACATTGTGGGTTTTTCAGGTTTTCCAAAACTTTTCCAGTCCTGGAAAATGCCATGTCAAATATCCATGATTTTTCCAGGTTTACCATGACCGTATGAATCCTGTTAATAATATAGGGATCGTTTTATAGGTTGTCACTGTTTAAAGATGAATTATTGTGCGAATATAAAATCAACTTTACATTAAATTGTCTAAATCTGGTAAAACGAATACAGAAAATGATATTTTTTCAAATGTATAAACGGGGCTCATTCTGTCTTCTATATATGCGCAAGAGCAACTTCAAAAACACAATTTTTAGTATATTAATTCTTTCTATTTTTAGTATACTGGTACATTAAACTAATGATTTTCTCAATATGGTAACTGGAATAAGGTGCCACAATTTACATAATGCTAATTTTTCCAGTTAGAAACTTGTTCATGCTTTTATCAGCAGCAGATTGGATTACTGTAATGGACTCCTCACTGGCCTTCCCCAAGACAGACAGTTGCAGCTCATCCAGAACACTGCGGCCAGGATTCTGACCAGAACCAGGAAATCAGAGCACATCATGTCGTCAGGTCTTTACACTGGCTCCCAGTTACATTCAGAAAAGATTTGAAAGTATTACTACTTGTCTAAAAAATCACTAAATGGCCAAGGACCTCAATACATTACAGATATGCTCACTGAATACAAACCCAACAGATCACTCAGATCTTTAGGATCAAATAAACTAAAAATTCCAAGGGTGGTTTAAAGCAGGATGAATCGGCCTTCAGCTACTAACAGCGCCCCCTGCTGCTGGAATCAGCGTCCAGAAATGATCAGATGTGCTCCAACATTAGGATAAGACTGAAAACACATCTGTTTAGCTGTGCCTTTACTGAATGAGCACTGCGCTACGTCTCACAGATCGCACTATTATGTCTTCTCTTTTTCATTTCTTTATAACCTGTTTTAACACATTTTATACTGTTATAATCACTTTAATTATTTTAGACATTTATTTTCTTGTTTCTTTTACACTTGTTTATGTGAAGCACTTTAAATCACAGATGTGTGTGAAATGTGCTATATACATAAACTTGTCTTGCCTAATTCTGATTTCGGCCTGTAAATACAGCAATCATTTATTACTTCTAATCATACAATTTTAAAAGATATCCAACATATCCTTTCAGGTGACACAATTTACCCCAAAACTTTTCTTCAGAAATCCAATTTGCACGATTCAATCCCAATCAAAATAACTTGATGCTAAAATCGCGGTTAAATAAATAGGATTTTCGCCACAGCATGCAATCCATCACTTGATCGTGAACATTATAAACAAAAAATAAGTCAATTAAGGTTCTTTCAGGAAGACGTAATCAGGGTTTTAACTCGAATTCATTTCATAAGATTAAGTTTTCACCCTTATGGCGTCACGATGCAGGTTTCGAGTCCTCGCAGCAGAATTTCACTCCATGTCACGGCATTATGGGACTTTAACTCCTCATGTTGTCACTATAATCAGGGAAGGGTTTTAACATCACATTATGACATCATTAAATGTCAATAAATATGGAGGCGAGCGCTGGAACGCCGTTCATGAGCGCGCAGGACAAAGAAACTCGACTTCCTTTGACGAGAGCGCGCGTTCACACAGCAACCGTGCCAAACAAACCGTTTACCGGACACAAAGCATAATAACGGCTCTCCAGTGCCGACAGATGCGCCTTACCGCGTGAATCCCAGTGTTTATCGTCTCGTGGGCCGCTCACTCGAACCGCGTTTGCCTCGGAACCAAAGCAAAGGAGTTTCCCTCCCGAAAACACATTCGGGTCTGAAGCAGTCTAATCAGGACCATCAGCACCCATGCAGATCGCCTGAGGGAAAATCGGTGGATCCGTGGAAAAAAAGCAAGGCTGTTCGTTTAACTGATCGAATTGTTTAAATATTTTAGCGTAGACGTATAGGCGTCAAGTGCTCGGTAATTTGAGACTGTGTTTCGTGGAAACATTTACAGCAGGCATTCGTGTAGACAGCTATCATTTAAAGGGACAGTACCAGACAATTTTATTTTTATTTGTCTGTCTGTTTGTCTGTCTGTCTGTCTATCTATCTGTCTGTCTATATAACAATTTGTCTGTCTGTCTGTGGTGATTTTTACATTTTGTGAAGTTAAATTGGGACAGAAAACGAGTATGAATAAATAAACTTAAATATCTGTGATGTTATTCAAAATAGACAAACAAACAAACAATACATACAATTTTAGCAATTACATTTAAATAACAATATTTTTTTAGCTTAAGTAAATTTAGTACTTCAGTTTTGCCACCAGGCGGATTAAGGCGAGAAGAAAATTATTGAATGAGTTTTGCCACAAAAAAAAAAAAAACAATAATAATAATGAAAACACATGCATTGTTATAGTGTGACACAAATAAAATCATGGATATAACTCACTGATAAGTGATATATAATATATTTTTATTTATGAATGAAATCACAAAATTGGCCGTTATTAACTTACCCAGTCTCGGATGATTTGCCGGTCTTGACTCGTTTAGATTCAGACTCGTAAATTAAGTGAATCGTTTATTAAGACTCACTCTGACTCATTTGATTCAGTGAATCACTAACTAGAGCATCGCTGCGACCGCGTAATTTGAATCGGCGCACATTCCTTCATTAAAGCATCCTTTAAAGTGTTCAGTAAAATGAATAAACCAGAAAAGAATCGAACAGAATAAATAAACTTCACTGAAAAAAAAAAGATTAATTGAATTCACTTCATTTTTATAGACATAAACAATATATGTGAGCTGAATATAAATAAACAGTGAATCGCTAACTAGAGACTTGCTCCGACCGAGTCATTTAAATTGCTGCACATTTCTTCATGAATGAATCGTTTAAAGTGTTCAGTAAAACAAGTAAACCAGAAATTAATCAAACAGAATAAATAAACTTCATAGAAAAAAAAATATTCATTGAATTTACTACATTTTCAATAGATATAAACAAATATAAGGGTTAACTAAACAATCAGCTCGATTGTGAATCAAACACATGCAATCGAATCTCTAAACTGAAGGCGATTTCTGCACTACAAAACCAGAATCACATATTTTATGATAGGTGGTGGAGTAAAAGTATGATCATATGCTTTCAAATACAGTGAAGTAAAAAACTCCATGAATATAACTAGCTCAAACACTGGATAATTTAGCCTACTCAAGGACAGAAAGTTAAAACCTTTGGAAAAGCAGGAGAAGGTCACATGAACGCACAGATGGAGCAGCGATGATGCATAAATTAATCTCCCGGCATGAAAGAGGAAATAATAATATTCAAAATGATTCACTGCATAACTCATAGAGAAGCATTAGAATCAGAGCAATCATACAATGTTTGGACTGATGCTGCTAAAGTGATCAAAATAATCAAAACCGGGCGTGACCTCAGCTCCGACTGTTCACCGAGGATGATGAGAATGTTAATAATACTTTGAATTAGTTTTAATTTCCACATTATATATTTTCATTCTAAGTTTTCAGAATTTTATTGAGTATTTTTGTCAGGTTTTTATCTATTTTCTCTGTCTGTATATGTAACTCCGCCAGTCTTACACCACCCAACCCTCTATAGCTGGGGTTGAACCAGCAACCTTCCGCATAGGAGTCGGTAAGTGTAACGAAGGCCATGGTCTTTAGCCTCTTTGTTAGAGTAACCGACTACCATGCGGAAGGTCGCCGGTTCAATCCCAGCTCAGGGCGGGTTGGGTGGTGTAGGACCAACAGGGTTACATTGGTGCCGTGACCCGGATGGTGGTGAGGTTTAGGGGGGTGAGTGTAGCGGAGGCTCAAGTGAAGTGCTGTGCAAGTAAACCTCAGTCATCTGACCTCTAAAAGATGCTAGAGGTCATGGTCTTTAGCCTCCTTGGTAGAGCAACTGAGTCGCCGGTTCGATCCCAGCTCAGAGCAGGTTGGGTGGTGTACAACCGGCGGGGTTCATTCATTCATTTTCCTTCAACTTAGTCCTTTTATTTATCAGGGTTGCCACAGCAGAATGAACTGCCAACTATTCCAGCATATGTTCTACACAGCAGATGCCCTTCCAATTGCAACCCTGTACTGGGAAACATCCATACACACTCACATACACTATGGCCAATTTAGCTTATTCAATTCCTCTATGTGTTTTGACTATGGGGGAAACCGGAGCGCCTGGAGGAAACCCACGCCAACACGGGGAGAACATGCAAACTCCACACAGAAATGCCAACTGGATTTGCTGAGGCTCGAACCAGCGACCTTCTTGCTGTGAGGGGACAGTGCTAACCACTGAGCCACTGTTTGCCCTATTTATAACTATTTATTTATTAAAACAATTTCTTTTTAAAATATAAAAATGCATAAAGGAATAATAAATTAATAAAAATATTATTACAAAATATCAAATCTTATTTTTAGCTAAATTTCTCCAAGATGACAGTAAAAAAGCTCACAGACACCCAGCTATTTGTTAAAAAGGCATTTATATCTTAAAAGTGTGTGTGTGTGTGGGTGTGTGTGCTGCTACATTCAGCTGCATTAGTGATGTGAGATCTTGTTAACATTTTCAAAAATACATATAAACGCACACAGCCTTACCTTATATATAACATGTAGGCCTAATAGTGTTTATATCAAAATGTGCAAAGTCAGAGACGGTGATTTAATGCTTCCTCAATCCTGTCTCTACTCCTGACAGAAAAAAACTGCTTCCCTTTAAAGTCCAGCCGACAGTACAGCAGTAATAAAATACACATTTCTAAATGACGAGTGCATTTACTGAAAAATCACTTGTGTGATGATAATAATAATAATAATAATCACAGCGCAATAGTAGTGCAAAAGCAATATTTTTCACATTAAAAAGGAGTAAAAAACATACCGTAAAATGTGTTTCGTTTAAAATCCTGGTGTCAGCGAGAAGTTTAGAAAGAAATGAAAACTTTTATTCAGCCTTTAAAAGGCTAAGTGAGGTTTAGAACAAATGAACGTTGTAGTTTTGAATTATTGTTGAATGATATGGTGATATATGTGTATTTCATATATTTGAGCATATATGTACAATATATATATACACTACATGACAAAAGTCCAGTCCTATAAAAGCTTTAGGAACAACAAATAATAACTTGATTTGTCAAAGGCCTCTAGATTACGCTTATTTTACCAAAAATCAAATATGATCATGTCTTGATTTGTAATGATTTAATCAGGACACTAAGGTCTAACTTTGCTTAGACAAAAGTCTTGTCATTGAACAGAAATAATGTCCAGTATAGAATATAAAGTCCTGCTGCAGTGGAGACAGAATGAATATTGTGTCTGACTCCATCATGAGCTTGGAGGACTGCATCCATACATCTCTGCACTGACTCAAATCACTGATTAATAAAGTCATCTGGAACAGCAAATAAAGCGTTCCTGCAGGACTCCCAGAGTTCATCAAGACTCTTTGGATTCATCTTCAATGCCTCCTCCTTCATCTTACCCCAGACATGCTCAATAATGTTCATGTCTGGTGACTTGGCTGGCCAATCCTGGAGCATCTTCTTTGCTTTCAGGAGCTTTGATGTGGAGGCTGAAGTATGAGGAGCGCTATCCTGCTGGAGAATTTGCCCTCTCCTGCAGCACAAATGTCTTGATACCTCAGGCTGTTGATGTTGCCATCCACTCTGCAGATCTCTCGCACGCCCCCATATTGAAATTTAACCCCAAACCATGATTTTTCCTTAACCAAACTTGACTGATTTCTATGAGAATCTTGAGTCCATGCTGGTTCCAGTAGGTCCTCTGCAGTATTTGTGATGATTGGGATGCAGCTCAACAGATGATTCATGGGAAAAATCAACCTTCTGCCACTTTTCCAAATGTTCAACTAGAAGTCAAGTTATTATTTACAGCTCCTACAGCTAGGATCGACAACAAGACTTTTGTCATCAGGTGGTGTATATATGTAAGCGGCCATGTTTGCAATATTTAATGTTCCTTAAATCACATATTTGATCTATGTAAAATTCATATTTGAGCTTGTGTGTCATATATGAAGCTATAATAAGGTTTCATTAGTGCATTTACTATTATGAACTAATAATGAACAATACTTGCACAGCACTTTATAATCATAATGCAACACTTACTAATGCATTAGTAAAATCCACATTTTATAACCAAAAAAAAGATGAAAAATACTGTAATAAAAGTATTATTCATTGTTTGTTCATGTTAGTAAATACATTAACTTACATTAAAGGGATAGTTCACCCAAAAATAACAAAAATCTGCTATAATTTACTTACCCTTAACTCTTTATGCATTTATTTATACTGTTGAACACAAAAATGTCAGAATCTAGTAGCCATTGACCTCCATAGTATTTGTTTTGCCTACTATGGAAAGTCTATGGTTACCGGTTTTCAGCATTCTTCAAAATATCTTCTTTTGTGTTCAACGAAATAAAGAAACATTTCATAACCACTTGAGGGAGAGTAAATACTGAGTATATTGTAATTTCTGGGTGAACTATCCCTTTACCAAATGCAACCGTGTTGTGAATTGTTTTGGAATTTGTATATAAGCTCACCGGCCACTTTATTAGGTACACCTGTTCGACTGCTTGTCAACGCAAATTTCTAATCAGCCAATCACATGGCAGCAACTCAATGCATTTAGGCATGTGGACATGGTCAAGACGATCTATTGCAGTTCAAACTGAGCATCAGAATGGGGAAGAAAAGGGATTTAAGTGACTATGAACATGGCATGGTTGTTGGTGCCACACGGGCTGTCTGAGTATTTCAGAAACTGCTGATCTACTGGGATTTCCACGCACAACCATCTCTAGGGTTTACAGAGAATGGTCCAGTAAAGGGAAAATATTCAGTGAGTGGCAGTTCTGTGGGCGCAATTGCTAGAGGTCAGACAAGAAGGATTCGAGCTTGTTCCAACCCGATACTAGTAAGGTGTACCTAATGAAGTGGCGGTGACTGTACATCAGATTTCTGTATGGGGATCCCACTGTTGTATGTGCAGAGCATATATGCTGATTCTACTGACTGCTGAAGGAGTGAGCTGTGACTCAGTGCAGTGTCCCGATGATCCCTGAGGTTTACTTTAGTCCCGATCCTGAGCCGAGAATCCGCTTGTGTGTCCTCAGGCACGGTTGGGACTGCGAATCGGCTCTTCTGGTGCTCTTCTGGTATCCGGTGCTCAAGGCGTGAGAAGAATAAGCTCATAGAGAAACAACTGATATGCCTCAAAAACACAGATGATCATATTCTAGAGCCGCGCTCCTGCAGAATCTGAGGGAAACAGCAGAGGGTTTATGGGAGATTTTCAGAATAGAGATGCGGGTACATTTTGCATCTTCAATATCAATCACTCAATCATTGGATTTAATTTAGTTTAATTATTTCAATTGAAGTTAACTTGTGTATCACTTTTTTTTTAATAACAATTATCATTCCAAAGCAGTTTCACAAAAGGTGCACATCATTACATTACAGTCAAAATCAGAAAAGTTCAGGATCAATCAATCAATCAATCAATCAATCAAAGTTTATAAAGCACTTTTAAGGAAACAACAAGTGTTCAAAGTGCTGTACAGGCATGAGTTCACAACAATTCACAAGAAAAATAATAAAAGAAAAGAAAAAAAGAAAAAAATTAAAGTTCAAAATTAAATACATTTAAAATAAAAATGATATGAAATAAAATAACACAAAACTAAATTAAATTACGACCCTAAAACTCATCTAAACAACTGTGCATAGAATGTGAATTTTGAATATGCTATACACAAGGATAAATTATAATTATATATATATATATATATAAGTAAATATATATATATATATATATATATATATATATATATATATATATATATATATATATATATATATATATATATATATATTCTGTATATCTACATATAAAAAAAAACACACAGTTAAAGTCAAAATTATTAAACCCCCTTAGATTTTTTTTCCTTTTTAAATATTTCCCAAATGATGTTTAACAGAGCAAGGAAATTTTCACAGTATATCTGATAATATTTTTTCTTCTGGAGAAAGTCTTATTTGTTTTATTTCGGCTAGAATAACCTAAACACCCTAGTTAAGCATTTAAATGTCACTTTAAGCTAATATCTAGCTTAAAAATATCTAGTCAAATATTATTTACTGTCATCATGGCAAAGATAAAATAAATCCGTTATTAGAGATGAGTTATTAACATATAAACAGGGCGGCTAATAATTCTGATTGCAACTTTTACTCTCTCTCTCTAAGTGTATATATATATTTTGAGAGAGAGGGAGAGAGAGAATATCAATATTTTAATATTTTATATGGTCAATATTATTAGAAATTGTTTTTTTTACCTGTCTACGGAACAAAGCTCTTAACTTGATTTTTTAACCTAATTAACCTGGTTAGGCCTTTAAATTGCACCTTAAACTGAATACTAGTATCTTACAAAATAACTAGAAAAATATTATTATTAAAGACAAAAGAAATTAGTTATTAAGACTGTACATATTTTTAAAATCTACATATAAAGTTCCTATATTTAAAAAAAAATCTGTAATTTCTAGAATGACTAGTGCGCGAAACATAGGAACATAACATGTGACCAACAGAAAAAGGTCAGCATGCTATTTTTAAAAACGTGTAGACTGAAATAAGTCAGTCAGAAGTGTGCTAACAGTGCATCTGCACACACACAGGAACTTGTTGTTGGCGTGGGTTTCCTCCGGGTGCTCCGGTTTCCCCCACAGTCCAATGACATGCGGTACAGGTGAATTGGGTAGGCTAAATTGTCCGTAGTGTATGAGTGTGTGTGTGTGAATAAGTGTGTGTGGATGTTTCCCAGAGATGGGTTGCGGCTGGAAGGGCACCCGCTGCGTAAAAACGTGCTGGATAAGTTGGTGGTTCATTCCGCTGTGGCGACCCCGGATTAGTAAAGGGACTAAGCCGACAAGAAAATGAATGAATGAATGAATGAATTTGGCTATGTTGTATGAGTGTATGAGCTAGAAGGGTATCCGCCGCATAAAACATATGCTGAAATAGTTGGCGGTTCATTCCACTGTGTAATAAATAAAGGACTAAGCTGAAGGAAAATAATTGAATGAATGTGTCTATAATACAAACTGTATATTCCCCTACCCCTAAACCCAACCCTCAAAGGAAACAATCAGCATTTTTATATTTTCATAATGTTTTATTCTGTGTGATTTATAAGCATGTTTACCCATAAAGACCTCAATTTTGGTTCCCATGAGTCCCCATGAGTCTGTGTGCCTTCATGTTTAAAGTCTGCAACCGGAAGCTGCAACCATTTTTGTTATATATTGTGATGCAGTTCCTAGAGAAACGGAATATTAAATGAGAAAACAGTGGGCGTGGCTTGTTTTTGTCGTCTGCGAGCTGATTGGATGTAGTAAAGTAGGCATTTCATTCAGAAAGATCGTGAAAAAAGGGTTTGGGTTTCATTATTACAACTTAACAGACTCCTCCTCCTCTCCATTTCTGTGTGTTGTCTAAACTGGCAGCTGGAGGGGGCGTGGTTAAGTATGATAGCCACGCCCAATACCTCAGACAGGCCTAATCTGAGAATTGAACCGAAAACAAACAGGAAGTGTATTTTCAGATTTCAATTAAAGATTACAAGAGCAAACATTTGAGTTTTTCTTACTCACACACACACAGATGAATTGTTCACCACAAGACTAGCAATGTGAGCTAACAAAATCAATATGGTTAGTTTTGATTTCATGTGTACTTGAAGTCTCCACTGGGATATAAAAACAAGTCCACGCACACACACACTCATGCTTACCTTGGCTTTCTCACTGGGCTGAGAGCTGCTCATGTACGACTGGTTGTGCAGCTCTTTAGAAACGACACACAGGAACTCGGCCTGATCCTCATTACCATAGTTATAGGACGACCCGATGCTGACCAGCTACACAAAAAACACCAACAACACACAGGAAACAGCGGATTAGCGGCTAAATAAAATGCATCCTCATTTAAAATGCATCCAGACTGAATAATTAACACTAGAGTCCACCCAAAAATGCAATGATGTCATGAGTCGCTCGATCGATAGGCTTAAAATATGAATGAGAATAAGTTGGTTTGCGAGTGACTGAATTGGGATTTCTGCATTTATGATGCTTTGAGGAGCTTTGACGACATCATTTGGCATTATTCAGTTTAACAGTGTGAGTTTGAAGGCATGTTTTACTGTGGAAATGCCGTGCATGTTTTGGACAGACATGAGGGTGTGGACAGTGAGGACAGGGTTCATATTTCTGGACGAGTAATCCTTAAGGCAAGACACTACAGGCATTTTTGCATGCAGTTTTGAGATTTTCATAAAATAATGGAAAAGAAAATATCCAAATCGCTACCATTGACTTCCATAGTGTTTGCTTTTCATACTATGGAACATTGACTTCATTGGCTTTCAGCTTTCTTCGAAACATCTTCTTGTGTGTTCAACAGAAAAACAGATATATTATCTATTAGGTATAATGTTTAATTTATTAGCTTTAGTTGTTTTTCACCTGTAATAAAAATATTTTGTATTTAGCAATTTAGCGATTCTATAAATGTTGATGAATGTACTGCATTTTTACTAAACAAAAATATCAATTACTTTCATTATTAAAATCTTAATAAATCCAAACTCATGGAAACAACCATGCAAAGTATTAGAATTTTTAATATACATAAAACTATAATGTACATACGTATATATGTTTATATATATATATATATATATATATATATATATATATATATATATATATATATATATATATATATATATACACACCCACACACACACTAACTTTATTAGGTACACCAGTCCAACTGCTCGTTAATGCAAATTTCTAGTCAGCCAATCACATGGCAGCGACTTAATGCATTTAGGCATGTAGACATGGTCAAGACGATCTGCTGCAGTTCAAACCGAGCATCAGAATGGGGAAGAAAGAGGATTTAAGTGACTTTGAACGTGGCATGGTTGTTGGTGCCAGACGGGCTGTCTGAGTATTTCAGAAACTGCTGATCTACTGGGATTTTCACGCACAACCATCTTTAGGGTTCACAGAGAATAGTCTGAAACAGAGGAAATATCCAGTGAGCGGTAGTTATGTGGGCGCAAATGCCCTGTTGATGCCTAAGGTCAGAGGAGAATGGCCACACTGGTTCCAGCTGATAGAAAGGCAACAGTTACTCAAATAGGCACTCGTTACAACCGAGTAGAGCATCTCTGAACACACAACATGTCCAACCTTGAGGAGGATGGGCTACAGCAGCTGAAGACCTGCCTTGTATCAACGGTTCAGGCTGGTGGTGGTGGTGTGATGGTGTGGGGGATATTTTCTTGGCACACTTTGGGCCCATTAGTACCAATTAAGCATCGTGTCAACACCACAGCCTACCTGAGTATTGTTGCTGACCATGTCCATCCCTTTATGACCACAGTGTCTCCATCTTCTGATGGCTACTTACAGCAGGATAACACATCATGTCATAAAGCATGAATCATCTCAGACTGGTTTCCTGAACATGACAATGAGCTCACTGTACTCAAATGGCCTCCACAGTCACCAGAGCTCAATCCAAAAGAGCACCTTTGGGATGTGGTGGAACAGATTCACATCATGCATGTGCAGCCGACAAATCTGCAGCAACTGTGTGATGCTATCATGTCAATATGGAGCAAAATCTCTGAGGAATATTTCCAGTACCTTTTTAAATCTATGCCACGAAGGATTAAGGCAGTTCTGAAGGCAAAAGGGGGTACGACCTGGTACTAGTAAGGTATACCTAATAAAGTGGCCGGTGAGTGTGTGTGTGTGTGTGTGTGTATATATATATATATATGTATATATATATATATATATATATTTATTTATTAAAATTTTTGTTATGGGAGGATATTTCACTGAATAATGTGTCATTTGAATACTTAAATGTTTAAATTAAATATTTATAAATATATATTTGACTGTAACACTCCACAAGTCAAATGAAATCATTAAATAAACATGATAAACAAAATGACAAAAGTAATTGCAAATTCTGCTGATTTGTGGCAAAAAATGGCGCCTGAATGCCTGATCACATCAAACGCACTTTTTGAGTGAGAGCTGCTTGTTTTTGCATGGTTGTGATCGTTTTGAGCGCTTACATTTTAACCGCCTGCTGCGCCTTGCATTTTTGCTGTTTAGCTCTGAAAAAGGACTCTATGTCAGACGCGTCTTTTTTCATTCTCCAATCAAACAAAAGCAGAGGCGGGGTTTCCGTTGAGGTTACAGCAGTATTTGTGTTGTGAAGACAACTACAGAAACTTTTAAAAATGGAGGAGGGACTAACGGTCGGTGTTTTGAGTTTTCCCGAGCTGTATGACTTTACAAATCCTGAATATCACAATATTACAATTATAACAATGTCAAGAGCAGCGCTCGCGCACAATACGCAGCTGACTCAGTCATTGCCTAGCAACAAAAAATGCGCAGCACACTTCTTTCTTTCTTGTCAAGAAAAAAAAGTCAAATTCTCAGAACAGAAAAGCACGTTCATTGTGATCGGCACATGATTTAAAGTTAAAAATGCCCCTGCATAAATTAACTAACTCTCACTACTAAAATTAAATATTAAAAATCCCCCAAAAAGTGTACATTTGCCGTATTTCATTTCAATTTGCAAACATTATATCGGATTTGTTTTTGATCAGAAATGACCCCATTAATGCAAAAGCTAATTTCTGACTCTGATTTTTACCCTGGGGTGTCTCACCTTACACACATACAACATGCGCACGACATGCTTGTGAACACAATGCAGACTCTGCCTTCGAAACAAACAAAAACACACACTTATAAACATGCAGGACGGAAGCACTGTGAGCACTGGCATCAATCATGCAGGTTAGTGGGAGGACAGCGGATGTTTGGACACACCTCTCCACTGTGGGCGGGGTGAGTTTGGCTTGACTCCTCCCCCTTCACCTCCCGAGACACAATCAGGAAAAACTCTGACTTCTGGGCCCGCCCATAACCTACACTGACAAGCTGCAACAACCAATCAGAGCGTGAGGCGGGGCCTGCATCACAGAGCGCAGGCGAGTCTGATTGTTGTGGAGCTGGAATGAGCGGTGGAAGTGATGCGGGTGCGATTTACCTGCTCGAACTTCCACCCGTCCGACATGGTGGAGACCATCTGCGTCAGCTCTTCTTCTTGACACTGCAGCACTCGGTACACATGCTTGACTGGCGTCTGAACACAAAGAGATGCACAAATTAGCAAAGCTTTAATTCAAATGCAAATGATTTTACTATATATATAATACTATACAGTGCTCAGCATATATGAGTACACCCCATTTTGAAAATGAATATTTTTCTCCAATTCTCACTGAATATAAGCAGTGTATTTTGGTGCATTTAAACAAAACAGATTTATTAAACAGATATATTTATAAAAAAAATATTTTAGTCACCAAACATATTTAGAAATTGAAAGATAATACTATTAAATTCAAGCAAAACAATGCAAAAAAAATGACAACCTACAAAACTTCAGTTTAATTTTTCTGTTTTCTTCGCTTCTCTTGATTTTTCCTCTTTTGTAAATTTGTATTTAATAATTTTCTATAACATAAATGTGGGTGTACTTGTTTATGGACCGTTATTGTAAGTTATTTTGTTAGATAAACTCCAGATTTGCAGATTTTCAGTTCTGACTAATCTAATGCAGAGATTAAAATGAACTCTCACAATTATACTATAATTTTTGCATTTCATAAGTACTACGCTATATTAAAATGATCGAAATAATGCACTTTCTCCTGTTCTTTGAGTGATTACTTCAAACTCGGCGCATAAACCGCCTCATGATCGCGTCTGCAACTAGTACACGTCAGTCTGTTCGTTTACAAACTATGGCTGAAGTGAAAGTCTCTCTTTGTGTATTATTGTGTAAACCAGGGGTCACCAACCTTTTGGAAACTGAGAGCTACTTCTTGGGTACCGATTAGTGTGAAGGGCTACCAGTCATTAAATATCACATTTTACTTAACTTACTTTTAATTATATGTTATTAGTAATAATTATTTATATTTATCTGTGTGAAGACATTGATCATGTTAATGATTTCTCAAAGTAGTTGTCAACAATGATTTAACAAGTCAGATAAATATCAATATGCAACACTTCATTTGTCTGAAATCACGGAAGCGTAGAGCTGCCACCCAGGTAAAAAAAAATCTGAGCTTTATCCAACACAATCTCACGGCAATTCGTAACTTTTTCATTTAGTGGCTAATTCGTACAAATTCGTACGATCTAATTCGTACATTTTAGTACGATTTGCGTATCCCCCAATGACGGTTGGGTTTAGGGGTGGGGTTAGGTGCCACGCCTCCTTTTTAAAATCGTACATTTTCTTACGACTGAACTCGTACGAATTCGTACGAATTAGCCACTAAACTGCCAAAACGTAAAATACTTACGTTTTCTCGTGAGATCAGGCTGGCTTTATCACGTTTGTACAATATACTTTTCACGTTCTTACAATATAATATCACGTTTGTACAATATACTTTTCACGTTCTTACAATATAATATCACGTTTGTACAATATACTTTTCACGTTCTTACAATATAATATCACGTTCTTACAATATAATATCACGTTTGTACAATATACTTTTCATGTTCTTACAATATAATATCACGTTTGTACAATATACTTTTCACGTTCTTACAATATAATATCACGTTCTTACAATATAATATCACGTTTGTACAATATAATATCACGTTTGTACAATATACTTTTCACGTTCTTACAATATAATATCACGTTCTTACAATATAATATCACGTTTGTACAATATACTTTTCATGTTCTTACAATATAATATCACGTTTGTACAATATACTTTTCACGTTCTTACAATATAATATCACGTTCTTACAATATAATATCACGTTTGTACAATATACTTTTCACGTTCTTACAATATAATATCACGTTTGTACAATATACTTTTCACGTTCTTACAATATAATATCACGTTCTTACAATATAATATCACGTTTGTACAATATACTTTTCACGTTCTTACAATATAATATCACGTTCTTACAATATAATATCACGTTTGTACAATATACTTTTCACGTTCTTACAATATAATATCACGTTCTTACAATATAATATCACGTTTGTACAATATACTTTTCACGTTCTTACAATATAATATCACGTTTGTACAATATACTTTTCACGTTCTTACAATATAATATCACGTTTGTACAACATACTTTTCACGTTCTTACAATATAATATCACGTTCTTACAATATAATATCACGTTTGTACAATATACTTTTCATGTTCTTACAATATAATATCACGTTTGTACAATATACTTTTCATGTTCTTACAATATAATATCACGTTTGTACAATATAATTATCACGTTCTTACAATATAATATCAAAAGCTCAGATTTTTTTTTACCTGGGTGGCAGCTCTACGCTTCCGTATGAAATAGTTTTTAAAGTTTTTTTTTTTTAAATATAACTTAAAGTAATTTTCAAATTTACACAAATTCAAGTGTGATTTAAAAAGAATACCTATAAAAATATTAGATGCAGCTTACTCATATGTGGTGCTATGGTGAGCTATTTTCAGAACAGGCCCGTGGGCAACTCATGTCAACATGTTGGTGACCCCTGGTGTAAACTATTTGATATATCTACATAGTTGTCCAAATGAATGTCCTGTGAGTGTGTTATAACAGACGCGCGCCCAAAAAGGAGGATCTCACGAGGCTCAATGGTGTTTCTGCCATAGACTGTAAAACAAACTTGCATATGAGCTTCAGACGCGCTCTGGCGGAGCTTTTCACTATTCCTGTCAAAGTTTTGAGTTTTGCGTCTAGAGTTTTGAATATTGACATCAGGGTTTTGAAATTTGTGGCAAAATAATAAAAAAAAACTGTAATGGGATGTAATGAAGACCACAACTTCCACGATTCCACACTCAGTCATGAAACTACACCTTTGTTTGTTGTGAATACACACCCTCTAGTGGCCAAATTGGCGTACTGAAGCTTTAAATGCTGAAAAATCATTGGAGGCCACTCTATACAAACATGCTCAAACGTGACCTATGTAAGTAGTATTAAAATATTGGTCCCAGCGTTGTGTTGACGCTCTCTTACGTGTGTGCTCTTGGCGTCTCTTTCGATGATTTTCTCCTTGATCAGTTTTATTAGTGAGGTGATGTTGTAGAACTCGGCCTCTTCAAGAGCTCCTGATGGACACACACACACACACATCGAGGACAGATTCGATGCTTTAGTCACAGTCTCTGTGTGTGTTTGCATGTGTGTGTTTTTTATGTCTGTGTGTTTGAGAATATGCGTGTGTATGTATCTCTGTGCTTTTGTATGTCTGTGTGTGTGTGTTTTTATGTCTGTGTCTATGTGTGTTTGTGTATCTGTGACTGTGTGTAAGATTATGTGTGTGCATGTGCGTTTAAATGACTGTGTGTGTTTGTGTGCTTGTATGTGTGTGTGTTAGTGTGTTTGAGTGCAAGTTGAGTATGTGTGTGTCTGTTAGTGTGTGTTTGAGTGTATTTTTTTGGTTTTGTGTGTGTGTTTTTGTGTGTGTATGTGTGTTTGTGCATCTGTGTATGTTTTTATGTCTGTGTCTATGCATGTTTGTGTTTCTGTATTCTGTATCTGTGACTGTGTGTGTGTAAGTGTGTTTGTTTTTATGTCTGTGTGTGTGAGAATGTGTGTGTGTATATATCTCTCTCTGTGCTTTTGTATGTCTGTGTGTGTGTTCGGGTGAGATTAAGAGTGTGTTTGTGTGTGTTTGTGTATCTCTACCTGTATCTGTGTCTGTGTGTAAGATTATGTGTGTTTGAAAGTCTGTGTGTCTCTGTGTGTGTGTGTGTGAGTATCTGTCTTTGTTTGTTTGTCTGTGTATATCTGTGTGTGGGATTATGTGTGTGTGTCTAATTGTATGTCAGTGTTTGAGTGTGAGAGTATGTGTGTGTGTTTTTGAGTGTGTGTGTGCGTGTGTGTATATCTGTCACTGTGTTTTGTGTGTATGTGTGTTTGTATGTCTGTGAGATTGTGTGTGTATCTGAATGTGTGTCTACAGTATGTGTGTTTGAATGTGTGAATGTGTGTATATCTGTGTGTGAGATTGCGTTTTCTGTGTGTTTGTTTGTGTGTATATGTGTGTGTTAGTGTGTTTGAGTGTGAGTTGAGTATGTGTGTGTCTATTAGTGTGTTTAAGTGTATTGTTTTAGTTTTGTGTGTGTGTGTATGTGTGTGTATGTGTGTTTGTGCATCTGTGTGTGTTTTTATGTCTGTGTCTGTGTGTTTGTGTATCTGTACCTGTATCTGTGTCTGTGTGTGTGTTTGTGTGAGTTTGTTTGACTGTGTTTGTGTGTGTGTGTGAGTATTTGTCTGTTTGTTTGTATGTCTGTGTGTGAGATTATGTGTGTGTGTCTAATTGTATGTCAGTGTTTGAGTGTGAGAGTATGTGTGTGTATTTGAGTGTGTGTGTGTGTGTGTGTGTGTATCTGTCACTGTGTTTTTTGTGTATGTGTGTTTGTATGTCTGTGGGATTGTGTGTGTATCTGAATGTGTGTCTACAGTATGTGTGTTTGAATGTGTGTATATCTGTGTGTCTATTAGTGTGTTTGAGGGTTTTTTTTGGTTTTGTGTGTTTGTATGTGTGTGCATCTGTGTGTGTTTTTATGTCTGTGTCTATGTGTGTTTGTGTATCTGTACCTGTATCTGTGTCTATGTGTAAGATTATGTGTGTTTAAATATCTGTGTGTGTTTGTGTGTGTGTGTGCGTATCTGTCTGTTTGTATGTCTGTGTGTGAGATTATGTGTGTGTGTCTAATTGTATGTCAGTGTTTGAGTGTGTGTGTGTGTGTGTGTGTGTGTGTGTGTGTGTGTGTGTGTGTGTGTGTGTGTGTGTGTGTGTGTGTATATCTGTCACCGTGTTTTGTGTGTATGTGTGTTTGTATGTCTGTGAGATCGTGTGTGTATCTGATTGTGTGTCTATGTGTTTGAATGTGTGTATGTGTGTATATCTGTGTGTGAGATTGCGTTTTCTGTGTGTTTGTTTGTGTGTATGTGTGTGCTTGTATGTGTGTGTTAGTGTGTTTGAGTGTGAGTTGAGTATGTGTGTGTCTGTTAGTGTGTGTTTGAGTGTATTTTTTTGGTTGCGTGTGTGCGTGTGTGTTCATGTATGTTTGTATGTCTGCCAGCGTGTTTGTGTGTATGTTTGTGTGTTCAGTTGGTGTGTGTATTTGAGTGCCTGTGTTTGAGTGTATGTGTGTGTTAGTGTGTTTGAGTGTGAGTTGAGTATGTGTGTGTCTGTTAGTGTGTGTTTGAGTGTATTTTTTTGGTTGCGTGTGTGTGTGTGTTCATGTATGTTTGTATGTCTGTTTGCATGCGTGTTTGTGTGTATGTTTGTGTGTTCAGTTGGTGTGTGTATTTGAGTGCCTGTGTTTGAGTGTATGTGTGTGTTTGTGTGTGTATGTCTGTGTATGTGTCGTACCCTCCTCCGTGAGGTTCTTATTGAGCACCAGTTTCCCGTGTCTTAGGTAATTCAGCACAGAGCCGAAATACACAGGGTCTCTGTCGATCAGATACGCCCCGGACTCATCCTGCAGTTCAAGAACAAACTATTAGTCCTGAGAAAATTGATTTGGGTGTCACGGTGGCGCAGTGAGTAGCACGATCGCATCACAATAAGAAGGTCACTGGTTCAAGTCCCGGCTGGGCCAGTTGGCATTTCTATGTGGAGTTTGCATGTTCTCCCTGTGTTGGCGGGGGTTCCCTCAGGGTGCTCCGGTTTCCCCCACAGTACACATGCATGAGTATATGGGTGTTTCTTAGTACTGGGTTGCAGCTGGAAGAGCATCTGCTGTGTAAAACAAATGCTGGAATAGTTGGTGGTTCATTCCGCTGTGGCGACCCCTGATGAATAAAGGGACTAAGCCGAAGGAATTAATAAATATCGTAAAGTTTGGTGTAAATCTGTAACGAATACCAGTCTACACTTCAACAACTTTACTGTGATCTACTCAATTTTTCTTACATTTTACACTTAAAAATATTCAGTACATTATTAAGCTGACAAATTACTGAAACGTACTTTAAGAATTGAATAAATGTTGCTAAAACATATGTATAATGTCTATTCTATCATTCATTTTCCTTTGGCTTTAGCAAGGGTCACCATAGTGGAATGAACCGCCAACTATTATATTATATAATACGGCGATGCAGTGGCGCAGTAGGTAGTGCTGTCAGCAAGAAGGTCGCTGGTTCGAGCCTCGGCGGGGTCAGTTGGCGTTTCTGTGTAAAGTTTGCATGTTCTCCCTGGGTTTCCTCCAGTTGCTCTGGTTTCCCCAACAGTCCAAAGACATGCGGTACAGGTGAATTGGTTAGGCTAAATTGTCCATAGTATATGAGTGTGAATTAGTGTTTGTGGATGTTTCCCAGAAATGGGTTGCAGCTGGAAGGGCATCCGCTGCGTACAAAACGTGCGAGATAAGTTGACGGTTCATTCCACTGTGGCGACCCCGGATTAATAAAGGGACTAAGCCGACAAGAAAATTAATGAATATTATATTACACATTAATTTTACTTCAGCTTTGTCTCTTATTTATCTGGGGTCGCCACAGTGGAATGAACCACCAACAAATGTTATACAAATATTATTAATAAATATTTTAATTAAATATTAATTTAACTTTTAAAAATAATTATAAATTAAATACATTTTAATTAATTATAACTCTTTTTTCTTAACGTTTTCTTTGTTTGTTTTTGCATATATTGTACAATTAGCCAGTGATGTGCTCCACATTTATACATTTGTGTGCTACACATATTTTTTTATTTTAATTTGTATTATTTGTATTTTTTTTTATTACTATTATTATTCATTTTCTTTTCAGCTTAGTCCCTTTATTAATCTGAGGTCGCCACAGTGGAATGAACCACCAACTAATCCAGCATATGTTTTGGGAAACCGGAGCTCCCTGAAGAAACCCATGCCAACACAGGAAGAACATGCAAACTCTACACAGACATGTCAACAGGCTAAGCCGAGACTCGAACCAGCGACCTTCTTGCTGTAAGGCAGGGGTCACCAAACTTGTTCCAGGAGGGCCGGTGTCCAGCAGATTTTAGCTCCAACCCTAATCAAACACACCTGAACAAGCTAATCAAGCTCTTACTAGGTATACTTGAAACATCCAGGCAGGAGTGTTGAGGCAAGTTGGAGCCAAACCCTGCAGGGACACCGGCCCTCCAGGACCGAGATTGGTGACCCCTGGTGTAAGGCGATCATGCTACCCACTGCGCCACCATGACACCCAGTATATTATATTATATTAAAATGAAAAGGAAGTGTAATCCTGTTGTATAAACACTCTTAAGCAGCCCACTTTAAAGGGCAAACAGTTAGTAAATCAAATAGTTCATATCTCTACTCCAAAAACATTTTGCTATTTCTTACTCAGCTTTGCGTGCGAGCAGCGAACACTAAGAGCAAAGAGCCATTAGAGGAAAGTGACTTTAAACATTGATGAGCTTTCCACTGCTTCTGTAATGGCTTTACAGGCCACATTCATAAAAAATACACACCAAAAACTCTCTCTCACACACACACACACACACACACACGAAACCCAACCAGACTAAAACTGAACAGAGAGACTCAAATCACCCTTTTATCAAATCTGGGGCACAAACGGCGTGGAGTGATTTCCCAGAGCCTTAGAGACTCCTGCTCTTTACAGGGTTAAAGCCCCTAGAGAGCAGGATTATTCTGGATTAGGGTTATTTTGAGATTACCGTCTGAGATTTGAGAGATGAGAGGAGGTGAGACGGCCCGAGCTGCAGGAGAACCAAACAATGCCATGCTGACGCTCATCTGCGCTGTATTTGTTATAAGAGTGAAATTAGATTGTTTAAATGTGTGTTTTATGCATACCTGGCAACATATTTTTTTACACCCATCTTCCCGCCACCCTCCTGTTTTGTTATTTCTTTCAGGAAACTCCTGTAATTTGTATGGACCTATTGAGTTTTTTTATCTATGTTGCCAGATCTGACGCTCATCACCTGACACAATTGATGATATATTTAAACCTCAAAGCATTGTTTAACTCAATCTGGCAACATACGTTAGATCCCAGTTGTGCTGTTGATTTCTGTGCAGGTGGTAGATGCGGGATTCGGTAGAAACATCAGTATTAGTAAACACAGTAGACATCCCCCTTCCTGTTCTCCCTGAATTTCGACCTCGAATGTTGCAAGGTATGGCTTTATGTTGAATTTGTAAAACTTATTAGCGACACCTGTGGCTGTTTAGTGAACTGCAGTCAACAATTTTACAAAATACACATCCCGTGAGGAAAATCACTGCAGTACAAAACACAAAAGTTCAAATATGAGACAGTAAAATTTCATATATAACTACATTATCCAACATTATTTAAAGTTTGGTTTTAATGTTTGTTTGGTTTTCAAAACTTAAACCACATTTTTCCATATTTATTGCTAATTAAAAACCACCTCATTTCGGAGGCAGCTACTGCCCTCTGGAGGTCGCATTTTTGGTTACAGCCGCATTTATTAACCCATCCTTCATGACTGAAATAATATGCTGTGTTTTCAGCCAAGGCAACCTGGAGTGCTCAAATATAATTGGCTAAACTGGCAGTGGGCTGGTTATAGAGACCAAAACAAGGACAGACGTTCTGACACGGAACGCATATTCCGCAGGAGAATAACTGACTTTAGCATTGCTAATCATATAAACAAGTGTGTTCACCCAGCAGGTTTCTTAAATTGACACCTCACACAATTGACGATATATTCAAATCTCGAAGCATTGTTTAACTCAATCTGGCAACATACGTTACAACCCAGTTGCGTTGTAGATTTCTGTGCAGGTGGTAGATGCGAGATTCGGTAGAAATGTCAGTAGTAGTGGACAAAAGTAGACATCCCCCTTCCCGTTCTCCTTGAATTTAGACGTCAAATGTTGGCAGGTATGGTTTTATGTGGAATTTGTAAAGCTTATTAGTGACACCGGTGGCTGTTTAGTGAACTGCAGTAAATTTTTGACTATAGCGTTGACTATATTATAGCGCTTTTGCGCTATAATATAACGTAAGCTTTATCCTTGCAGTACAAAAAAAATTAAATATAAGATAGTAAGATTTAATAAACAACTACAAGTACACAATTATTATAGTTATAATAAAGCATCTTTATTTTAATTCTGTTCGGTTTTCAAAATTGAAACCATACTTTTTCGTAAAATCAAACACATTAAAATCCTTGCAAACTAAGAACATTTATTAGACAAAAATTGTAATAATTTTAGACAAATATTTAATCTTAATATTGTAACTTTTTTATCCATTGAAAATGCTCACAATAAAAATATATTTCTATTATTATTATTGTTATATTATTTTAAATTTAATAGTCTTAATTATTGAAAAATATTAAAACATATGTAGGATTAGCACATAGTGGTTGAACTAGGTATTGCAGTCCAACATTGATCTCCACTAGCTGAGTGATATCCGATATAAAGTGGGTCTCAGATTGTACAAGAAGCACTGCATTAAATTACATTTTTCCCCACCATGTCTTTATAATATAAGCATTTATTTTACTCCAGTATATGCAATGGAGCTTCTGCGCTAGCCTGCCAATTCTGATGGGCACATGCGAGTAAACAGCTTTTTGTCTCGTTTTACGCTTGAGCAAATAAATGAATGCCAAAGTCTATTTAACTGATTATATTTTAATTACATTACAACATCGATGCTGTAAAAGGAACCGTATAAAATGGACAAAAGTCACATTAATCGTTCACTGAAAGATTATCAGTATGGGAAGAAACACTAGCTCCGCATATACCCAATCATCTGCCAATGGGGTAAACAAAACAATCTTGTTTTTCCTTTTGACATAAGATTATTTATCTTACCGCTTACCGCATCACTCTGGAATACTTGATTCTGATTGGTCAATCACAACATTCCAAGGTATGTTCCTCCCATTTAATGCCGCTCTTCTTGACTCTTGCTAAATAAATAGGATAGTGTAGGCTGCATTGAACCATTTTTGTTTGTCGAACTTAATAGTGCAGTATGTAGAATTGATACATAGGGGTTAAACTAGGTATTGCGGTCCAAATTCAAAACATTGAAGAGGGTTTTTTCACTCAATGACTGGATGCATGCGCAGGTTGCCAGATTTACGACATCAACGGGAACAAACATGGCTGATGATGGAGCCTTACATTGTAAGCTGCTCAGCTAATGTTAACATTTGTAATAGTTGTATTTAGGACTCGGTCGATAAATTATATTATATCGAATCGCAATAAAATTAATGTCAAAAACAATGATAAGCTCTGTACTTTTTACTCTATAATGATGTAAGAGCCAATCACACAGCAGAAATGTGCATTAATAGGAATCTAAACGTGTGTTGGTATTAGAGATGTACCGAGTTTTCAGCCACCGAAAAATTTATCGGCCGAAAATATGTTGTGCCGTTTAATGGACCCTCTAATTTTTGTGGCTTCAGTCATTGTTGGGGTACTCCTAAATCTGGAAACATTATTAAATTTTATTGAAATATATATAGTGATTGTTTAATGTGAAAAATAATGATCATTTTTGCCATATCGCCATTCCCTAGTTGAATTAATTGCTAATAGAAAACCACCTCTGGAGATCACATTTTTGGCTACAGCCACATATATTGATGCAGCCTCTAGCACTGAAATTAAATACGCTGCGTTTTCCGATGAGCCAACCCGGAGTGCTGAAATAGAATTAGCTAAACTGGCAGTGGGCTGGTTATAGAGACCAAAACAAAGACAAACATTCTGACACGTAATGCACAAAGGAGAAAATCAACATTACGGCTGATTCACACAGGGCTTCAGCATCAACATTTGACAGAGGGCGTGTCTGAAGTTTGGGCTGATGCAATTGCATATCAGCGTTAGTCAATGAAATTAGTCACCAATAAGCCAATGTCTGAGTTGGCGTATTTGCATAAAGCCATCTGACTGGCTGACGCTTCTGGCAGCGCTTGAAAAGTTGAGAACGTCCAAACTTCTGCAGCGAGCAACGCCACTGAATGAAGCGTCACCGACGGATCCACAATGTAGTTCGTCATCGCTTGACGTCACGTCACCCATTCAAAGTGAATGGAAAGCGTTGACGCTGACGATGCCCGGTAGGAATGGGCCATTAGTAGGGCCAGACGGAATCTGCGGATGTTTTTTGCTATTTCTGCAGAGAATTTTAGTAAAAATCTGCGGATTTCTGCGGAATTATTTTGGGAGTATCCAGCGGAGTATCAAAATTAAAACCTTAATATATGAAACAAAAAGTAATAAATTACTGAATAAAAACTAAATAAATTAATATTTACACATTTACTCAAGTAAATAAACAAAATTAATGATGGGCAAAAAATCTGCGGAATTCTGCGAAAAATCAGCGAAAAATCTGCGGAATTCTGCGAAAAATCTGCGAAAAATCTGCGGAATTCTGCGAAAAATCTGCGAAAAATCTGCGGAATTCTGCGAAAAATCTGCGGAATTCTGCTGAATTATTTTGGGAGTATCCAGCGGAGTATCAAAATTAAAACCTTAATATATGAAACAAAAAGTAATAAATTACTGAATAAAAACTAAATAAATTAATATTTACACATTTACTCAAGTAAATAAACAAAATTAATGATGGGCAAAAAATCTGCAGAAATCTGCGCGCGCAGATTCCGTGTGGGCCTAATCATTAGCCTTGTTTTTTAGATAAGCACGTTCAGTTAGCATGTTTTTTTATGCTTAAGAAGAGTCAAAACTTGCATACAGCACCTTTAGGTGAAAAGTTAATAAATTACATTTTGTGTCTAATTTTTTATCTTTGTGGCATGTAGTAAGTGATTTAAAGTACATCTTGAAAGTATTTATTGCAGAATAAAGCCTTCGAGTTTACTACAAGACATTGAAAATTCAAGACGGGTGTTTCCAGCATGCAGCGTAACCTTCCACCCTGATCTCCGACACGGCTCAGGTGTCGTAAGCGGGATTGTGTCCAGATTACAGGGTAGAACTGGGGCAGATGTGCAGCTGATGTCCACCACATGCCATCCCGGGACACCACAGACTCACAACAGGCCACAATCTGCCGGTTGGTGCTGAAGACTCATGCAGGAGAACAGTAGAGAGCCTGTTCTGGGATGGGGAGAGGAGAGGAGGGGGTGCGGCGGACGGTAAAAGTGTGTTTGTTCGAGTCCATCCGACAGGAAAACAACTCCAGACAAAAACAACCATCTGGACGGCCCCCAAATTACCATAGAAACAATACAAATAACTCCATACAACAATAAAAGGGCATTAAGAGGAGCTCAATAACAGCTCTGCACTAATGACCCATTTTCAAACTCCTCGAAGCTGTGAAATTTGAAAAACGTATTTATATACGGATTTATATGATGACATTGTCAAAAATTTGAACAATTTATTTTTAAATCATCTCTGTTCAGCTTTTAAACTGACATGTAGGTCAAAAACAAGATGTCCCATTTTGGGTTCAGCATAAAATTAGACTTTTAATCAGAAAGCATTGCATAATATATGCAACTAAGATGTAAGTTAAAAATAATTGTATTAAATTAAAATATGGGATTATGCTACATCTTCATTCAGGAATGTTTAATTATGTATATATCAAACAACATTAATGCAGGCCTTATTATGTGATCATATTTTAAAAATCACTGGGGACATATCATTTAATAAAAACAAAGGGTTTGAAGGGCAGAGACAGAAAGATTTATAAATATAAGACTTAATTAATTAGTATTTTCATATACTCTCAGTATAGTCTTAATACTAAAACTGAAAATTAAATCTATTTTAAGACTCCTGCTCTCTCTAACCTACTTTTTTCACCCATTGTTTATGAATAACTTATAAATCAACTAAATAAATAAGTGGTCTGGCTTAGACACTGGGTTATTTTCCTCAGTTGAACGATAAAAGTGAAGTAAAATAAACTGTAATAACGGTTAATTACCTTGTCAGAATCGAGGTCCGGTTCCGTTTGGCACAGTCGGAACAGGAATGATTTTGGGTCCCGGCAGAGTGTTTGTCTGGTGGTCAGAAAATACGTTCCCCCGACGTTTAGACGGACCCATTTGGAGGAGCGGTGGTTAAAGGTCTGAACCGGAGCCGCTCGCCGGGACTCCTGCCCGCAGATCCCGCCGTGAGTCTCCGCCATCCTGTGCTCGGAGCTCCGCTGAAGTGGGTGACGGGAAACACACTGCACTGACGGAGAGCAGAAACACCCCGCACTTTTGTTTTTTCAGACACTACACAGTGAATCCACTCTCAGGCTGTGCTGTTCATTCCTGCTACTAATCCATACTTCAGCGCGTTTTCGTTAGATTTCTGGTGATTCCATGAACGAATCATTCATTTGAACCGATGCTTTTTAAGTGACTCATCCAAACACATTTGGGAGTCATTCTCTAGTAGGCTAACGTTGGGTGTAAATAGTCAAACTATTGATTTTATTAAAATTGTTTTTAGCTAAAAACAGGTAAAGTAAGGCATTACTTTTGTATTATTACGTCATTAAATTACACTTATTTGTACTTGCCTTATATTCAACAGTTCTAGGCTTAGAGCAATTCAGAGAAGCAGTGTATGTCTTGCAGAATGACGGAAACCAGAAACACCTCTCGGTTGTTTTTCAGACACTACATAGTGCTGTTCACTCCTGATTCTAATCCATACTTTAACATGTTTTCATACGATTTCTAGTGATTCCATGAACAAATCGTTTATGTGAATCGATGCTTTTTAAGTGACTCATCCAAACCACATTAAGGAATCATTCTGTTGTGTTGGATGTAAGAAAGTAGCTAATGTTATTAAAGTACTTTTCAGCAGTGTACTATTTAACAAAATGAGGGGAAAAAAGATGCACTCTGCACTTGTTTTTTTTTTTTAGATACTACACAGTAAATCTCAAGCTTTGCTGTTTTTTTCCTGCTACTAATCCATACTTCAGCGTGTTTTCATTAGATTTCTAGCGATATAAAGAACAAATCATTCACATAAAGCGATGCTTTTTAAGTGACCCATCAAAACTCTAGTGCTGGGTGTAAATACTTACAAAAACATATATTTTCCATATACTACACTAGGAGTTCTCAATTTTTTTTTTTACTTTTAATTTAAACTTTTATTTACACACTTACACACTTACACACACACACACACACACACAGTTAAAGTCAGAATTATTAGCCATATATATATTTTTTATTTATTTCCCAAATCATGTTTAACAGAGCAAGGGAATTTTCACAGTATGTCTGATAATATTTTTTCTTCTGGAGAAAGTCTTATGTTTTATTTCAGCTTCAGAATAAAAGCAGTTTTTAGTTTTTTAAACACCATTTTAAGGTCAATATTTTTAGCCCCTGTAAGCTATATTTTTTTCAATAGTCTACAGAACAAACTATTGTTATACAATAACTTGCCTAATAAACCTAATCAACCTAGTAGAGCCTATACAGTAAATGTCACTTTACGCTGTATAGAAGTGTCTTGAAAAATATCTAGTCAAATATTGTTTACTGTCATCATGGCAAAGATAAAATAATTTAGAAATGAATTATTAAAACTATTATGTTTAGAAATGTGTTGAACAAATCTTCTCTATGTTAAACAGAAATCGGCGGAAAAATAAACAGGGGGCCGAATAATTCTGACTTCAACTGTATATATACATATATACATATATATATATATATATATATATATATATATATATATATATATATATATATATATATATATATATATAAATATAAATTTTCCTCTATTTTTTTGTTGCTGAAAAAATGTCATTCAGGTGGGCCTTCAAAAATTGATCAGAGAAAGAAGTAGGCCCCAAAGTGAAAAAGGTTGAGAACCACTGCACTACAATACTCTTAAGAAAATAATGTTGGTTGTCATATGATGCATGTAATGACGAAACAGCAATGCTCAAGGTTTTTTTATATAGTTTTTTTTTAAGACACAACCCAAATATTTCTCAATATTTTGCAGGCTGGAGGAAATAAATGAACAAACAATCCGCCTATTCCAAAAACTCACTATAGAGGGCAGCAGATCAATACTTAAATGTTTTTGTGCAAGTATTAGATTATGCACAGCTTGGAGGAAGAACCATTTGAAAATTGCTATTTGTATTCATTTCAAAGTGAATGCAGAAAACAAATATTCAACTTTGTATTCATTAGCAGAAGAGGTTGCATTCCAATTCCAAAAAATGCTGCAAAAATGATTTCACTGCTCAAGTTCAACCTAATTAAATTTATTTATAATCTTGCTTTTGCCTGTTCATTTCAAATATTTTGTTTATAAAATGTTTATATACTCGGAATTGTTTAAATTCTGGGGTGGCACGGTGGCTCAGCGGTTAGCATTGACTCCTCACAGTATGGTGGTCGCTGGTTCGAGTCCCGGCTGGGTCAGTTGGCATTTCTGCGTGGAGTTTGCATGTTCTCCCCGTGTTGGCGTGGGTTTCCTCCGGGTGCTCCGGTTTTCCCCACAGTCCAAACACATGCTCTATAGATGAATTAAGTAGAGCAAAATTAGCCGAAGTGTATGAGTGTGTGTGTAAATGGGTGTTTCCCAGTACTGGGTTGCAGCTGGACTGGCATCCGCTGTGTAAAACATGATGATGGTGATTTGCATGTGTTTATTAATCCTTCAGATCGCTGCATTCGAATCGGTGTTGGAAAAATGCAAAAATCAAGAAAGAGATTCAGTTTTTAGCAGGCATGGGCCGGTTTAAGACCCTGACTGTATGAAAACCTTGGATAAAAATATCACTGATTCACTGTATGACAGTATTGTGATTACTGCTCTGAAATATGTTCTTTGTAAAAAAAAAAAAATTTAAATAAAAATTCTGTTGAACACAAGATATATTTTAAGAAACATTTAAAATATGAAATATTAACAGTAAACATGTTAGATTAAATATTAAAAAAATAATGACCTGCTATTTTAATTAGTTTACAAAACACTGATTTCTTTACAAAATGAAAAGGCGTCTTTGTTACATCTTTCTTTTCACTGGATATAAAGTAAGCCACTGCACTGTTCTGCTGCAAAGCCTATAGAATGTTGGTTTATAAGTGATTTGTTTCTCAAATGTTTGCTGAATCATGGGCTGACCAGTAGCTTTTGATATGGAGTGTCCTTCTCTGCTGGAGATTCTGTTGCCCTAAAAAACTAAATAAAGTAATTGTAAAAAAAAAAAACATGTTAAAAAAACACCAACATATACTTTAGAATATGTATAACAAAGTTTTGGTGGTTTGAAAACCTTGACATTTCCAAATCACGCAAACCTTGAAAACGGTTAGTGTCCCATGCCTAGTCTTAAGTCTTTTGAGTGAGTTATGAAGTTACAAACAGTCATATAAGACAGAAGTACTGGGATAACAGCTTATAGTTTAGATAAAAGCACTGATGTTTATGGTAAAGATTAAAATCACAGTCAAATGCATTCAACGACGCTCAAAAATGACTGTTGTAGGCAGCAGTTACATTATGTAACCAATAGGTGGCGACAACCAGCCATCAAAAATATGCCACTGAAAAATTCTTCAGAAATGATCCTCTAGCAGTGAAACATGAAGTTTTATGAGTGAACAACTGAATCATTTATGAGACTATAGCTAAATATGGGTTGTACAAATTATAACGTTAGATTTCTACATATAGCGTTATCAGCAGCAGTAGTAACAGTGAATTTTTCATTTTATTTTTAATGAATTTACAGCTTCTAATTTCCCTTTGTTACAAACAAAATTGTCCTGCAGTGCTGTTTTTTGTAATAAATGTAAAGCGAATGACATTTGTCTCCTCCCCTTTTTGGCTGATCCAAAAAATGGTCCAATCCGTGACTAAAAAACCAAAACGTGATCCGAACCGTGAGATTTGTGATGCGTTACACCACTAGAAGATACCACAGAAATTATTTATTTTAATTAAGATGAATAATCGCACCAGCCAGCCTTCACTCATTCATAAAGACAAAAACAAGGAGACTGTTTGTAAAATGTAATGATGACGGATAAAGTTGTGGAGGGTTAATCGAGTGTGGTACGTTTCTAAGGTTATTAAAGGTGTTTTCTGTCACTACTAGTTTAGCCTGCATTAATGCATTCAGTGTAAGCTACACAAATAATCATTGAAAGATCAGGATCTCAACACCCACGCACCGTAAATTATAAATGATGGTGATTTGCATACGTTTATTAATGCTTCAAATCGCAAATCTGTTTGAAAAACGCAAAAAAAATGAAGAAAGATTCAGTCTTTAGCCTTTTGAGTGAGTTATGAAGTTACAAACAGTCATATAAGACAGAAGTACTGGGATAACAGCTTATAGTTTAGATAAAAGCACTGATGTTTATGCTAAAGATTAAAATCACAGTCATATGCATTCAACGACGCTCAAAAATGACTGTTGTAGGCAGCAGTTACATTATTTAACCAATAGGTGGCGACAACCAGCCATCAAAAATATGCCACTGAATAATTCTTCAGAAATGATCCTCTAGCAGTGAAACGAAGTTTTATGAGTGAATACCTGAATCATTTATGAGACTATAGCTAAATATGGGTTGTACAAATTATGTCAGATTTCTACATTTAGCGTCATTAGCAGCAGTAGTAACAGTGAATTTTTCACAGTACTGAATATTTTACATTATTCAGCTGATAATTTATTCACTTTATTTTTTATAAAATTGCAGCTTCCAAGTTCTGCTTGTTACAACCAAAATTGTCCTGCAGTGCTGTTTTTGTAATAAATGTAAAGCGAATGACATTTGTCTCCTCCCCTTTTTGGCTGATCCAAAAAATGGTCCAATCCGTGACTAAAAAACCAAAACGTGATCCGAACCGTGAGATTTGTGATGCGTTAAACCACTAGAAGATACCACAGAAACTATTTATTTTAATTTAGATGAATAATCGCACCAGCCAGCCTTCACTCATTCATAAAGACAAAAACAAGGAGACTGTTTGTAAAATGTAATGATGACGGATAAAGTTGAGGTGGGTTATTCGAGTGTGGTGCGTTTCTAAGGTTATTAAAGGTGTTTTCTGTCACTACTAGTTTAGCCTGCAGTAATGGATTCAGTGTAAGCTACACAAATAATCATTGAAAGATCAGGATCTCAACACCCATGCACCATAAATTATAAATGATGGTGATTTGCATACATTTATTAATGCTTCAAATCGCAAATCTGTTTGAAAAACGCAAAAAAATAATGAAAGATTCAGTCTGTAGTCTTTTGAGTGAGTTATGAAGTTACAAACAGTCAAATAAGACAGAAGTACTGGGATAACAGCTTATAGTTTAGATAAAAGCACTGATGTTTATGGTAAAGATTAAAATCACAGTCATATGCATTCAACGACGCTCAAAAATGACTGTTGTAGGCAGCAGTTACATTATTTAACCAATAGGTGGCGACAATCAGCCATCAAAAATATGCCACTGAATAATTCTTCAGAAATGATCATCTAGCAGTGAAACGAAGTTTTATGAGTGAATACCTGAATCATTTATGAGACTATAGATAAATATGGGTTGTACAAATTATGTCAGATTTCTACATATAGCGTTATTAGCAGCAGTAGTAACAGTGAATTTTTCACAGTACTGAATATTTTACTTTATTCAGCTGATAATTTATTCACTTTATTTTTTATAAAATTGCAGCTTCCAAGTTCTGTTTGTTACAACCAAAATTGTCCTGCAGTGCTGTTTTTGTAATAAATGTAAAGCGAATGACATTTGTCTCCTCCCCTTTTTGGCTAATCCAAAAAATGGTCCAATCCGTGACTAAAAAACCATAGCGTGATCCGAACCGTGAGATTTGTGATGCGTTACACCACTAGAAGATACCACAGAAACTATTTATTTTAATTAAGATGAATAATCGCACCAGACAGCCTTCACTCATTCATAAAGACAAAAACAAGGAGACTGTTTGTAAAATGTAATGATGACGGATAAAGTTGAGGTGGGTTATTCGAGTGTGGTGCGTTTCTAAGGTTATTAAAGGTGTTTTCTGTCACTACTAGTTTAGCCTGCAGTAATGGATTCAGTGTAAGCTACACAAATAATCATTGAAAGATCAGGATCTCAACACCCACGCACCATAAATTATAAATGATGGTGATTTGCATACGTTTATTAATGCTTCAAATCGCAAATCTGTTTGAAAAACGCAGAAAAATGAAGAAAGATTCAGTCTTTAGCCTTTTGAGTGAGTTATGAAGTTACAAACAGTCATATAAGACAGAAGTACTGGGATAACAGCTTATAGTTTAGATAAAAGCACTGATGTTTATGGTAAAGATTAAAATCACAGTCATATGCATTTAACGACGCTCAAAAATGACTGTTGTAGGCAGCAGTTACATTATTTAACCAATAGGTGGCAACAATCAGCCCTCAAAAATATGCCACTGAATAATTCTTCAGAAATGATCCTCTAGCAATGAAACATGAGGTTTTATGAGTGAATAACTGAATCATTTATGAGACTATAGCTAAATATGGGTTGTACAAATTATGTCAGATTTCTACATTTAGCGTCATTAGCAGCAGTAGTAACAGTGAATTTTTCACAGTACTGAATATTTTACATTATTCAGCCGATGATTTATTCACTATTTTTTTTTATAAAATTGCAGCTTCCTAAAATGTAATGATGACGAATAAAGTTGAGGTGGGTTATTCGAGTGTGGTACGTTTTTAAGGTTATTAAAGGTGTTTTCTGTCACTACTAGTTTAGCCTGCAATAATGCATTCAGTGTAAGCTACACAAATAATCATTGAAAGATCAGGATCTCAACACCCACGCACCGTAAATCATAAACGATGGTGATTTGCATACGTTTATTAATGCTTCAAATCGCAAATCTGTTTGAAAAACGCAAAAAAATGAAGAAAGATTCAGTCTTTAGCCTTATGTGTGAGTTATGAAATTACAAACAGTCAAATAAGACAAAAGTACTGGGATAACAGCTTATAGTTTAGGCACCGGTCAGGCTTCACTCATTCACAAAAACAAAAAGACTGTTTGATGGCCTAAAACCCTACATGCTTTATTTCAGTTCTAGATTTTGCCGAGCACAAAAGGCCGACAAGAAGAATACACACATTACCTACACACGCAAGGGCCCCCCCTCCCACACATACACACTCACTCTATCTCACACTACTCTCTCTCTCTCTCTCTCACACACACGCACGCACGCACGCACGCACGCACACTCGCACGCACACACGCACACACACACACACACACACACACACACACACGCACACACACACACACGGTGGGGCAGTGCGCGCGCACAGGCGTTAAATTATCAGAAATGAGCCAATCACTGCGCAAATAGAAAATGTATATGATATAGTAAGAAAACGAAAAGCAGTAAAATATCATAGTTTACAATAATTCTTCACATTCAAAGGCTTTACATATTCAATACATACACAGCAAGGCCCTGGAACATGACTTCAATCCAAATACGCTTTCATATATTAGAATTTAAATAACACAGAGAAGCCAGGCCAGAACGGAGCGGCCCCAATAACCTTATACAAGAATAAAAATACAAAACCTGGATCCTAGAGTCACCTCTTTACTCACCTCCCATTTGCAATTTTACATCAACTGTACATCACAGTCATCTGTTACCGATCAGGAAGACGCACACACACACACGCACACAAGCCATTCGGTCTCACACACGCACAACGGACTTCCTGTTAAAAACGGCCAAATGAGAGGAGCCAAACACACACACACACACATGCATGCGCACTCGCTCGCGATCAGACTGACCCTCCGTCACAAGCCTCCAATCGGAAATGCATACCGCCATAATGCAAGCGATATAAAGAAAACAGCTAAACTCGTCGTCGTGCTTTGTTACTGCACAGAGCCAGGGGCGTGAATCACCCTCGCGTTACCCACGTGGCTTTGGTGGCGATTGTTTACGCTGTGGTGTCAGGTTTATATCGAAATGTGAGAAGACACCACAGCGTCCAATCGGAATCAGCAAGACCAGCTACTGTAGCCAATAAGGGTAAAAGGACCCGCCTTAACTCTAAACGCACACTAAAGCGACTCTCGTCATTCAAGGAAAGGAGTTGTGTGTGTTTTTGTGTCAGGTACAGACAGGTGGAGATTGCACAAAAGTGTTCGTTACCTGCATCGCGCTGGAAAGACTCGTGTAATAAATGCGTTCTGCTGACGTGACATGCTGACTACGGCCTTGCTGCTTTTGGTTGTAAAGAATCCATCTTCAGCGTGCAAAAACAAAAAAAACCCGAACAGAGAAAGTGCTTGGGAGCGACGGGACTGGACTGATATATGAAGAGACAGAAAGACAATATATAGCTGGAGAGGCGTCTCTACAGGGGGGCGTGTGTCCCTGTTCTTGATTGGTTGGGTCGGGGGCTGTGGGGGGCGTGGCCAAAAGGAAAGGAGCTCGGTAGTCCTATAGGCTGGGGCTCTGGTGTTTGTGGTAGATCTTTCGCCAGACTTCTTGGATTTTCTTGCACCATTTGTCAGCGTTTCCGCTTGGGTCCATTAAATAGTACGTCCGGTTTGGCTGCGGGAACATAAAAAGGGGGTGTTAAACATTTTATTTAAAAGATGGAGAATATAATAGGTTATTTCTAGGCCCACCCGGAGTCTGTGATCGCAGAATTTCGCGGATTTCTAGCCCATCATTAATTCTGTTTATTTACCCGTGTAAATGTGTGTAAATCTATAATAATTCAGTTTTTATATTAATCTCAGTAATGTTATTGACTAATGTGAAAATGTTCATCTGATTTATGTACAATGCAGTTTGTACAGTAATATTTTCTGTCTTTTACTAGATATATTATATGACAAACTTGCTTTATTTACCAAATAAAGTGAATCTAATTGAATTTGATCTAAATGGAATTGATACTCCCAAAATATTTCAGCAGAAATCCGCAGATATTTACCAAAATTCTCGGCAGAAATAGCAAAAAAACATCCGCAGATTCCATCTGGCCCTAGTTATTTCCAAAACTGTTCAGTATAGTAGCTTACCACTTTTGAGAGCCTTTTTTAAACATAATACACTACTATTATGAAGAAAGCTGATTGGTTCACAGACAATCGTAAAAAAAAACAACAACAAGAGTATGTAAAAGATGCTACATGTGAACAGCTCCTATGGATATTTCATAAATTGCTACTTTGAATGCTTATCAAGTGATGTCAATCGCAACCTTTTGGCATACACCCAAAGACTATAGAATACACAGGACAAGTCACTCGTACAAGTTTGAATAGGGGAAAGTGTAACAGTCAATATGGTGAATGAAGCCCCGCCTACTAGTACAGGAGCCAATCACTGATCGCTATAGACTGACGATTCTCCGCGGGAGAAGTTTAGACTAGACATGTGTTTTTATGTAAACAAACACACTGCAATCTCAGCGTTAGTTGCTTCACAGACATAAAAAATATATTTACATAAAGCTGAGTTGAGATTTCTACTTTTAAACAATGAGGCACAGACCGTCCTGTCAAATTCACATTAACTACTCGCATGCACACAAACTTGTAAACAAAGAGTCCCTGTCATTTGTGGAGGAGATTCGCCATCAAGACCAAGTTGAAGAATACTTATGAAAACCAGCGCAATCAGATAATGATTAGCCAGAGGAGACAATAATGTGTAGAATGAGGTTGGTGTCGTGATCTTGTTCCTTTTGAGTGCACATGCGCATTAGCTCAGTCAACTGGAATAAAATGCAGATTTTGTTTGATTCGAATGGTTAGAAATGAAGCTTATGAGATGGCTGTTGCTTAATTTTATTGATGATTCCAAATATGTAATGTAATCGTAAGCATGGCTAACAGTGAGAATTTGATGTTTCCCCATTCAGAATGCCCAAGCGTACTGCCTGAGAGTACATTTCTAAGATGGTGCCACAGAAATGACTTGCCTTTTATTGCATTACCTCCTTGTAACCAGCAACTTGTGTAATATATTTAATTAGAAAATACATCTAAAGAGTGGATTTATCAATAGCAGTCAGTACAGAGGAATAAAAACAACATTTTCAAAGCATTTTCCGAGGAGTCAATACAAAATCGCCAAAACTAGCACTGGTCAATTGAGGTAAATTTATTATTATACTTAAAATTGCTAGCCTGGCTTGTATAACTTCCATGTAATGTTTATCTTTACCATTCTTTGTTTTCATGGTAGTTATATTATCTTTGAAATGTAGGCTTTAAATCAAGCAATGTTCATCTCCATAATGTCGTCTGTAGCTTTTAACTGCGTATGTCCTTTAATATGTCAATGAATTCTGGCTAGCTGTCAAAGTTTGTTATATTTGTAGTTAGCTAGTAGTATTGTTTCTCTACGTCTTTATCGTTATAGCTGTGGTCTGAAATCGGCTGTTGTATTAAATTTAGAACAATTTTTACAATAAGGTCTTGATTTTTATGTTTATAGCTATCATGCTTTGTGTAAAAGGCCCTTAAGGGGTCTTTTGGCAATGGAAACGCAAACCAGATAAGGGTTACCCATACCAAACTGCACTGAAGCATACTGCTCAGTGAAAACGAGCCATAAATGACCAGCAGGACTGTGATTACCGTGTGAACAAAGAAGGTTTTAAAGTTCTTGGCTTCAGGCCGTAGTTCTGGTGACCAAGGAATCTCCCCTTTCAGAACTTTATTGACCGGATCCACATAGTACAAGTGAGGACCCTCAGTCAGCAGCAACTGCCTCCTCCGTGCAAACAGACCCTACACACAAACACATATGAATAAAACATGCTGAAACACAAAAATCCTCAATTCTTTTACTAAAGGAGAACTTTCATATATCCCATATAAGAATCGGAATTTACGTTTTCAGACGATTGAATTTTGTATTAAATCGAGGTATCGCAATTTTTTTTAATAAAAATCTAAGATAGACAATAATTGCACCAATGCGCTTAGATCCACTCTGTTTTACTCTACCTGACTGCCTGTCTGGGTTTCAATCATGGTAGTGATGGACTGAACACGAAGACTGGACAGCCTAATTGAACCCAATGCATGAAGTTGTGGGCATGCATCGCAGAACTGGTGGACATACAACAAATACAAGTATTTACGCGTTTTAAGTTGTGTATTTTTTTAATACCTTTGCATCAAACGCACTGTGGTCCACTCCCTCACGCTACTCCAGCGCTGCCTGATGAGGGGATTTACATTCAGACTAATGCAACAAGTAAAATCCTACGTGATTTCACACTTTACTAAGTCACGTCTGTGTGGATTGTCAAGACATATTCCCTTATCAAGTCGATGAACTTGATCTGTCAACATGTAGAAAGGACATAAAAACCTGCCATGTGAAAACCCGTGCCAATCTTAGTTTGAACCACGCTGATCTTAAGTTTGGTTTGAACACGAGCAGAGGTGAGCAGCTGTAGCAGTGAAAAGTCAAAGTGTCCGCTCCCCATGGCAGCATTAGTGGACCTAGTTGAAACCCACACAGGCAGCGTAATACAGAGAGTGGTGCAAAGCGAATCAAATGATTAGTATTTAAAAGGGGGAAAAAAGACAAATAGATTAAATTTATTATTTTATATTAGACACACATCTGGTGCTTGTATTTGCTCTTGCAATACGTCCACAACTTCATGCACTGGGTTAAATTAGGCTTTACAGTTTTTGTGTTCAGTCCTTTACTTTCACTGCATTTTTTCAAGAAAAAGGCAGCAGCATTACAACCTGTAATTCAATCAGAAGAAGACAAAGTCGAAGCCAAGCTGACAGCCAATAATTCCCAGGCTCAGCAAAACTTGCAAAAAAAAAAAAAAAATCCCCTGTATTCCTGCAACCAGTGCCCCTTCTCAGAGGATGTTCAGTGCAGGTGGGAACATTATAACCCATCACAGAGCATCTCTAATGCCTGAAACAGTAGACAGGCTAGTCTTTCTCTCAAGAAACATGTAAAGAACAGCTACATGCGACATATCAAAAACCTGCTTTATATTTGCACTATGCAAACAAAGTGTTGTTTTTATTTATTTATTTTTTACTGTTGTAAATTTGCTCAACTTTTTGAGTTGACTGATGTAATGTTTACATTGGTTAAAATGGGTATTTCCTCACTACATATTCAGAAGTATTAATTAATTCAAATTGCAAAATATATACATTGATATTTTATTCAAATCTTCTGCAAGGATATTTAACTCGTGAATTTGTTTTGTATGTTTTCGACTCATTACAAAAAACAAAACAATGGGAATCACATGACTACAATGATCATGCGGTTTTCATTCACTCAAAAGACTACACTGTTCACACTAATGTGATTCACTAAAAATAAAAAAATATCAAACTACAGTGACTACATTAGTCATGCTGTACAGTTTTGATTTACTAAAAATACCTAAAATGAAAGAAATCATTTATTTTAGAACATCTAGATAGTTTCAATTCATTCGTTCATTAAAAATTAATTGAATCGTTTCAAGTGAATTGAGTCATTTGTTCCAAAAATGGATTTAATATATTGCTCATCCTGCATAGTACTTGATTCACTTAGAGTCAATTCATCAAATCAATTTGCTTGAGAACTGGATGGACAACAAATCTACTTGATCACACTCACTTTGCGTTTGTCCACAGGGCCCATTTTTAAGATGAGGTTATTCTCCACAAACTGGTGCCTGGTTTTAAAAAAAGACAGACATGTTACAGTCATGTACAGAAAAAATTAAAATTAAATTTTATATAGATTTTAGATAGATTTATATATATATATATATATGTGTGTGTATGTATGTATGTATGTATGTATGTATATATACAGTGCCTATAGAAAATCACTATACCCCTTTCAGCAGGTTTCATCTAGTCAATTTTAAAGGTGCCATATAGTGCATTGGTTTAGTAAGTTAAATTGTTCTCTGATATAGTCGGTGCCACTGGTGTATTGGTTAGTGTGTCGACACATGCACTCCGGTGTTCACGACAACCCAAGTTCGATTCTGGCTAGCGGTCCTATGCCAATCCTTCCCCTCTCTTTGCTCCCGTCAATTCTCTCTACTGTCTTATCTAATAAAGGTGAAAACCCTAAAAAGATTGTATAAAAATGATACCTACATGGTAGGTTTATGGCTTTGGTAAATTAAAAAAAATCTCCAGAAATGGTTTTCTAAGTTAATCAGTGAGTCCATAAATCACCCATAGGATTAGAAGGTCCATGATTGACCATTTCAATGTGGTGGTGTCATTGGCCCATAAACATTTCCTGCTTGTTATCAAACTATTTAATAACTGAATTAAGAGGTAATTCAAACATAACTTATGGTTAAAATAGCCATCATAACATTATCTACCAATATGTGGCTCTTTTTGGATTCTCAGAAGCTATAGAAATTAAAAATGTAAAACAGGAAATACGTTGGGCCCAACAACGTTGTTTTTGTTTACATTCCTCAAAATGATCTATATGGTTCTTGTCGTGAATATTAATGAGCTCCACACGCGCACACACACACACACACACACACAAACACAAACACAAACACAAACACAAACACACACACACAAACACACACACAGAGCATGATGTACACTGAACATGGACAAATATAAACCCAATCAGAGTAACGTAAAGCTATTTAGGTCACCAAATCTGTTGTGGATAAAGGCTTAATTATATTTAAAGTTGACAAAACAAGAGAGTGAAAAAACTAAACACACCGTATGCCTCTTCAGAGTGGAAATTGCATTTTGCGTCCTGAGGCGAGTCTGAACATGTCGTTGTCCAGTAATGCACAGTAAAAAATTTGGCGCTCGCATTTGAGATAAAAGTCTCACATACATAGTAAGAGAAATAAACGGTTAATATGACTGAAGGAAATGATCACTGTTGTATCACTAGAAAACGTTTGACTTATCAAACAGCCTGAGGCCACCATATTAACAATCTCAGAGCTTTTTTTATGATCTCAGAGCTGCATATGAGTCATGTTGTTTTGATGTTCTGGATGAATGACCGAAAGTAGGCATATATGCAAATGCGGGCGCAAGAGCGAGGGCTGTGAGTCTAGTCACAGTTTGTTTTGTCTTCTGATTGACCAACTCGCTCTTTAAGATCTCAAAATTCAGGGCTTCTGGTAGTACCTAGAATAGCAAAATCAAGTAAAGGAGGTCGAGCCTTCTCTTTCATGGCTCCTACACTTTGGAATAGCCTTCCTGATAACGTCCGAGGCTCAGACACACTCTCCCAGTTTAAAACTAGATTAAAGACCTATCTGTTTAGTAAAGCATACACTCAATGCATCACCTAGTGGGTTCCACACAGGCTTCTGCATCTTGCTTATATACACTATGAACAGCAGCTACGCTAATTATTCTCTTTATTCTCTATTTTCACCTGGGGATACTCATCCCGAGGTCCTCAGATTATGCGGAGTCACTGATTGGATCCAAGACCAGCGACGTGATGATCCCAAGGATTCCATATCCGGGACCAGGCCATATCCTGAGCTGCTGCTGCGCTGATGGTCGTGGGGAGTGGAGAACATGAGTCTGATTCCAGCGACGCTCCAGGGACAGACGAGTCTTCGCTGAGGCCATCTTCCAGCCTAAACCACGGCGAATGAAGCTCTGCACAAGACTTTTGGCCAGCGGAGAAATTAAAATGGTCGTGCCCAACTGAGTCTGGTTCTCTCAAGGTTTTTTTCTTCACTCCCATCAGGTGAAGTTTTTTTTCCCTCTCCGCTGTCGCCACTGCCTCGCATGGTTCAGGATTGGTAGAGCTACGCATCGATGAATTTGCTCTTCAGTGTTTGAACTCTCAGTAATGATTAAATCACACTGAACTGAGCTAAACTGAACTGAACTGAAACACTAAAACCTGAACCACACTGTTCCAGTTACTGTGACCATTTATGTGAAGCTGCTTTGACACAATCTACATTGTAAAAGCGCTATACAAATAAAGCTGAATTGAATTGAATCTAAGTTACAGAGAAATGCGAAGGTTTTTTTTCTCTCATACGATGTGCAATATCAAACATTCCATTAAAACTACACTCAAAGCTGGACTCACCCACTTTCCTCACTTCTTTCAGAGGCAGGGGGGTTTCGTGGCCTTTTAAAATAATTTAAGA